>NC_081378.1:43041190-43226190 GCF_030684315.1 Stegostoma tigrinum
AAAGTCATTGAATTGTGAAACACTATTTGCCAAAATACTTAAAAGACAAACCCCCCAGCACTCCCCCAAAAGGCGACTATGCCCATCAATTAAGAAAAAAAATCCACTTTATGGTATCAAATGGTTGATAGTGCAGGTCAGGTAACAAAACATCACTCTGGCATCAGAATGTAAATCAGTTCCATCTCAAAGCTGGAAACCAGCATCTACTTTAGTTATTATTATGAAAACAAGTAGATTTGGGTCGAAGAGAAGAACAATTCTATGTTGGGTATCTTAGCCTGTCACACAGAGAGGATTTACAGCTTCAATAACCATTCGACAACTTTGTTTTCACAAAATTTTAATTTCTGCTTCAAAATAAAAAGATTAATTTCATTATTAAATTTCGGCATCTGCATTCCCCTTTTCCCCGATCCAGCCCGTTTAAATTGCTCTGGCTCCCCAAGCATTTATCAGCTACCTGATTAGAATTTGTTTCCACACAAACCATTGATCATCAGCCTATTACTAGGCAAATGACAGTTAATTACCCACTACATTAACCACTGGGACCTGAGACCTGCTTCTCCTGCCATCAGTCAACATGATAAATGTGGCAAGTTCAGTAATGCATGGCCAGCCCTGAGCTGCCTGCTATAGTGTGAACAACCCTCAATCTAACTTCCAGGCTGAGGAAAATCTATGGCAATCTGCATAATTACAAGCTCTGGGTTAATAACAGACAAATGATTTGTTGCATCTAAACAAAGTCCTTGGAATAAGCCTGGTCTCTCGTGGCTTCTTCAGCTGCTGTTCTGCCAGGAGTGTGATTTCCACTGTGCTGCACAGAACACAGCTCTGCCAGGCTATCTTGTGAAGCTCCATCCTTCCAATTTGTTGCCCTCCAATTTATGGATTTTGCATATGTGATTTTTAATCATTAAACAACTCTTGAAGCAATATTATCTTAATTATTCTCTGCTGCAACCAGGGAATTGTGCTTCAGATAAAATTTTCTTCCTTCTTGCACATTCTGGGCCTCACTGGAGGCTCCATCAGTTTTCATCTACACCTGGACTCTGATATCCTAATGATGAATTATTGCCCCTTTTCCTAAGAGGGCGAACCTTACAAGGGTACATTTTACTGAACTGTCAGCTTTCAAAGTTGGGTGCAGAGATGCAGAAACCTGATTTAATTAGCTGCGAGTCAGTGCTCTTGTTACACAGTCATTCTTCCAATGCAGTCCAAAGCGCACCGGGCATTTTCCCCACCCCCACTTCTTCCATTTACAACTGACAAAACAAAAAAAAAGCGCAGATTTCCACCCTACCCCCTGTACAAAGTCCAGTTGTTTCGGCTTGTGTTTCAGCATTTATACTCAGGCACTAGTGGATTCCTTTGTTTGTGTTGAGGAACTGCAATAATCAATCACTCTGCTCCATTAATGGATATTTAAGCAATAAATTGTACTATAGTTCAGAAATTAGCATGCAGTGGTTCAGTCACAACATATTGCAATTATAAAATGATTTAAACAGTTGTTTAATCAGAGCTTTTCAACATTAACACAATGCCTGTACTGAGGAGCGACAGACTTTTCTAAAAGAGTACATGACTTCAATTAAATTAGCTTCCACCAGTAACATTTGTGGTTGGGTAACCAGTTTCACACAAATTGACTGACTGAAATTAGTAAGAAGCTTGACACCAGAATCACTGGAACATGGGAAATAGGAGCAGTAGTAGGCCATTTGACCTATTAAGCTATTCAACTAGATTATGGCTCACCATCTACCTTAATGACACTGTTCCACATTAGCCCCATATCCCTGGATGTCTTCAGTATCTAGAAATTAGCCATGTCTACCTTGAACATATTCAATGAGCGAGTCCCCATTTCTCTAGGGTTGAGAGTTTCAAAGATCTACCCTATCAAGCCATGTAGAAATTTCAGTGAGATTACCTGGCTTCTCTACAATCTTCCACATATTGTTTGAAAACAATGTGGTGATAAAGGAGAGGAAGATCTGTGAGGCAACGCTCTCAGGGGGCTTCATGCTACGTAGATCAGCTTAAAAGAAGTTGCTAATTTTTAGCATGAAATGCTGTCATGAGACTACTGTATTTCACAACAGGTGGAAATCAAAATCATTTTCTTCTCTCTCCTGGTGTTCCCCATTCTCATCAACCGTGCCAAAACAAGCATCCTTTATTTTACATCAAGTCACAAACTCCCCATCTCCAAAATCTAGGATATTCCTATCATTCAGAAACAATCCCGGCCTGACCTCACGGACAATACTGGAAGTACAATAACTTGAGCAAACTACACTTAAAAAGTTGGCAAGGTCCAATGTCAGCAACTTGGTACAGTAGCTACACATGGGAAAATTCTCCTGTCTCTTGGAAACATTGGAAGCTCTAAGGCCGATGTATAGTATTTTATGAATAGGAGCTTTGTAATTCTCTTGAACCAATTTCTGACATTATGCACTACCTAATGTGATTTGTAGTTGTTATACAAGTGTAGAATCCCCAAGCACAGAAAGAGGCCATTCAGCCCATATATTCGGCGTCGACTGTCTGAAGGGCATCCCACACATACTCAGCCCCTACCCCATCCTTGCAACCTCATGTTTTTTTCCTTTGAAACCATTTAGCCTACACATCCCTGGACACTACAGTGTAATTTAGCATGGCCAATCATCTTTGGACTGGGGGAGGTAACTGGAGCACCCAGAAGATGACCAGGCAGTCTGGGTTGCCAAGGGAAGGTAGTCCACACCCAAGTTGGTGAACACACCTTTTTTTTATGAAGTATAACTACATCAAGGAGATGGTAAGAAAGGGCATCCCTGGAATCTTACACAATCAGTTCCCAGCTTAATGTGATCCAGCAGAACTAGGAGACTGCTCCTTACAATATACACAGTAATTACTGTAAAAGCACAGTCAACCCTCAAATCCACACAGTCAACAAGGATCAGTTGGTTACACAGTTCAGTTCAACACTCTAAGCTTTCCATGATCCCTTCTCGAAGGCATCAACTTGCTGCAATTCAGCTTTTTGTGAATCCAGGTTCTTAACCATGAATTTTTGAAAAGGTGGACTCTTTAAACATTTTCTATACCAGTACTGCATTTTATTGTTGACATCAAGCCATGACGGTCTACAGCAAAAGAGACCATACCAACCATGACCTGCAGGAAACAAGAAAGATCAACACCTCCTTAAGAGCTGACTTTGTAATGTTGGTGTAATACATCACAGTGCACCTGGAGCTGGTGATTTGAAGGACATGTTAAGTTGTAGGGCTTTTTGTTCCGCCCCCGAAACAGCACAAGGCTCCAACATTTACATGTTAATGTACCTTAACTGAGTTTTTTGGGGGAGTTCTGGAGCAGTATCATTCATTAGAGAGAGTGTAAGCTTAAAAACTGGACACTCTTCAAGAATCCTTTGTTTGAATCAATAACTCACTGCCTCACTAATTTCTAAGTGAATGGGAGCAGACTTAAATCTCCAGTTTTCTTTATGTTACCTTGTGTTAATACTTCTTTGATACAGCACAATACATTATTTTTGTTCAAATACTGGAACAACTATATGGCATTTAATTATACAAACATATGATACTTCTAAAAGAAGGTTTGATTTCTCTACATATAGCTCAAGGTTGATTGGAGTATTACCAATACATGAACGTTATGGATTCAGGTCCTGCACCAAGACCTCAGCAAATAATCTCAGCCAATACTGAGGGAATGCAGTCTTTTAAAAAAGGTATAGTCTCATGGGTACAATATTAAATAGGCTTCCCATCTGCTTCCTGCTGTAGATGAAGATCCCACTTAGGGATTGAAGAATGGGTCAATTTCGGATACCTTCATCAAACATTTATTTTCTTCACCTCCTTCCTCAAACAAGATTATTAGCCATTCAAGTGAATCACTTGTTGCAGGGCACTGTGGGATGCTATCTGCACTCAAGTTGGGATGACAATGGAAATCATTGAGAAGATTCTAGCTATAAGAAGTGTACAAACGTACATGTGGGGAAGCCAAGTGATTAAAAAAATGGCTCAATTGTAACACTGATGTACATGACACAGGGAAAGAGAAAACATTTGGCAGGAGGAGTCCTGTATGAGCTAGAAGGCCCAGTGGAATTGTACCGTATCCCTACCCCACTGACTTGGAGTCAAGGGTAAAATGCACAGACTATCGGAGGAGACTAAATGAAGCATTTAAGTGGCTTTGCGTTTATTTGAAATCAGCATATCATTTCTTGAATTAGGGCAGGATCTTGTTTGCAACGAGTTGTTAACAAGACAAAGTACATGACTGTTACAAATCAAATGCCTCTAAGAATATGTTCAAACAGATATAACTAACACTATTATTTGTGTCAAATTGGAGTTGTAATATTTTAACCATATTAGCCCTTTACCATAAGGATAAGGAGCTCATGTTCTTAGATGCAAATCCTTTTTAGTGAATTATTCAATATCCTAGATTTAAAACTCACAAGAAATGAAGGCCACACATTCAAACCTACTACTTAACAGATCAGCAGATTGAATGAAATGCAAGTAATTTTGCTTCCAATCATGTATTGCAAGATACTCTCAGAACTAGAGATTTTTTTTCCCAGTTTGAGTGAGGAATTTCCATTTGGGATTGGTATAGATGGCAGACAAAGTTTGCCCAAGTTTCCTCATAAGGAAGTGACAGGAACCCTTATTTTGGATGCCATTCTATTGCTCATGAGTACAAGTACAGTCATTGTATCATACAGCATGGAAATAGATACTTTGTCCAATCTGTCCATGCCAACCACGTTCTCAAACTAAACTAGTCCCACCTGCCTGTGCTTGGTCCCTTTCCCTCCAAACCTTTCTTACGCATGAACGTATTTCAAATGTCTTTTAAATGTTGTCCCTGTACCTGTAGCCACCCCTTCATCAAGTAGTTCCACATACACCACTGTCTAAAAAAAGTTGTGCCCCTCACATCCTTTACAAAAACTTTCTCCCCTCACCTGAAAAGCACGTCCCCTAGTTTTGAACACCCCCATCCTAGGGAAAAGACCCTTGCTATTCACCTTATCTACGCTGGTCATGATTTTATAGACATCTATAAAGGTATAAACCTTAACCCTTAACCTCCTACACTCCAGTGAAAAAGGTCCCACCCTATCCTTATAACTCAAACCTTCCATCCTTGTCAATCTTTTCCGAGCCCTCTCCAATTTAATATTAGTGAATGTCTACTACCATCAAGGCATCCCAATTGAACTTCTGTTTTGGAGTAGGGGGACTACAGGCATGAAATACCAGTCAATTCAACCTACACCACAGGTTTCTGTGCCAATATGCTGGCACATACATCCCTGTTAAATTTTACTATAGGAATAAAGTAGCAGCCACGTAAATACCCAAGGGAAAAAAATGGGACATACCAAGTAACACTAGTTAATACTGAAAGAAAAAAAAGTGCTGGAGCTTGCAGTGGGTCAGGCAGCACTCCTGGACAGAAAGCAAGCTAACGTTGAGTCTGAGACAACAATGTGTAGAGCTGGATGAACACAGCAGGCCAAGCAGCATCAGAGCAAGAAAGCTGATGTTTTGGGTCTAAACACTTCTTCAGAAATGGGGGGAGGGGGAGGGGAAGGGGAAGGGGACTCTGAAATAAATAGGGAGAGAAGGGGAGGCAGATAGAAGGTGATAAAAGGAGAAGATAGGTGGAGAGGAGACAGACAGGTCAAAGAGGCAGGGATGGAGCCAGTAAAGGTGAGTGTAGGTGGGGAGTTAGGGAGGGGATAGGTCAGTCCAGGGAGGACTGACAGGTCAAAGGGGCGGGATGAGGTTAGTAGGTAGGAAATGGGGTGGGGCTTGAGCTGGGAGGAGGGGATAAGTGGGAGGAAGGACAGGTTAGGGAGGTGGGGACGAGCTGGGCTGGTTTTGGGATGCGGTAGGGGGAGGGGAGATTTTGAAGCTTGTGAAATCCTAATTGATACCATTGGGCTGCAGGGTTCCCAAGCAGAATAGCAGTTGCTGTTCCTGCAACCTTCAGGTGGCATCGTTGTGGAACTGCATGAGGCCCAGGATGGACATGTCGTCTGAGGAACGGGAGGGGGAGTTGAAATGGTTCGTGACTGGAGTCTAGATGACTCCGGAGCTGTATAAAGCTCTGACAAAGCTTGTTGTCTCTCTGTGGATGCTGCCTGACTCACTGAGCTCCAGGAAGTTTTGTTTTCAGTGTCTGCAGTAATTTGCTCCAACGCAAGTGAATACTCAGTTACGATGCTGATATTTCTTTGAAATCACTCCATATTATGTTGTGCTTCAGTGGTACTGTATGGCAGCATTCAAACTAACAAACCTAGTCCAATTACCTATTACCAACCCCATACGCAGGCATTGACACATCTTACCGGGCAGGTCATCATTGTGGACAACTGTCTTCGTGAGGTCTGGATCAGCAGATGCATAGCTGTGCCATCTTCTGCAAGTACACCTGCAGCCAACGATGCAGTACAGGGTTACCAATACCAATCAGTGACAGTGACAGTCACAAGCCTGCCTTTACAACCTCTCAGGTATGCTACAACATAAACTATGGAGAGGATGCTATGGGGTAGCAGACGGGGCTTGTAATTCTTTCCCAAACCTCTCAGGTATCATCACCTATTATCCAGGTCAGGAAAGGGCTGCAAATACTTGCACACATTTATATTTTTCTAAAAAAAAATGAACTTTAATATTATTTTTTCAGATCTGATAATTGCTACAAGTTAATTTCGGGTGACTGCTGAAACTTACCCAAAGCTGCTTGGACTGCGCTTTTCCCACCCTCCTGTAAGAGGTGTAAATTTTGTTCCTCCACTAAATTGTCTCTCAATATCCATAATTGGAAAAAACAACAATAATTTGATGATTGTAGGAAATTTCAATTAAATTTTAAACTGACATACCATATAACATCACTGTGGCTTATAACAATTTTTAATCATTTTGAAGCATTTTACACCAAAATATGAAAATCATTCCATATTTGAGTTAGAAGCTGAATGGTTCATTTTAAATGGAGAAATAAGTTTAATCCTGCTTAATTTGGAACCATATTGTTGGCAAAAGCACCTTTCACCATTAAATAAATATCTGTAGTTCTTAGTAAGACAAGCAACATTGTATTTAAATGCACCATGTAGTAATTGCTCATGGTGCATCTAATCTGATGCTATGCAAGTCCCTGGGTGGAGATTCTTGAACTTGGCAACAGTATCCAAAAGGGAGAAGTTGTACAGTGTACATCTGCTAAGATTCCTGAGTTCTTATGCTTGACCAATAATATAAGCTGTACCTACTGTTATGTAATAAACCACTAGATAAGTATCTCTTTTGTTTACATGCACAAGTGGTTTATCCTCTACCACTGATAATTTGGCAGCTCTAGACGTAGAGTGAATTAAAGAGAATTGGGTAGTTCACAGCCCCAAAGCAGAATTCCACATGCTGGTGGCGACAGTATCCGAAAACATCCCCGTGCTTCTCCCAGAATCTTTGAATGGTTACAAATGCGACTAAATCTCAAAAATATCACCTGTACAATCAGTCAATCTACTTTTGGTTTGGAGAAGATCGGCCAGCTGGAACATATTTATTCTTCAAAAGTGTCAAAGTTTTTGACCCACACTGAAAAGTGCCAGAATCTCCATTTCAATGATTCATATGAAAGCTGGCATCTTGGACAATGCAGCACTACCTCATTGCTGCATTGGATTATCAGTTTATGTTATGCACTGATTTTCCCTTGAGCCTGTGGGCTGCTGAATGTGCTACCAACCGAGACAAGCTACTCGATTTAATGTATGTGCAGGTTGAAGTAAACAGATTCAAAAATTCTTCAGTGTAGTTATAGGAAAATCCCTTAAGCATGTGCAATAAAAAGAGTGGTTAATGGGCTGTAAAGCACTTTGTCACATCTGGGTGATTGTGAAAGGTGCTAATTTAAGGTGTTTCTGCCTTTCCATAAAGATCCTTAAACTAAAAAAGTTGCATGGGGGCATTAAACAAATTCTGATTCTGAGATGAATGCAGGGAAGGAGATAGTGAGAACATAGGCCACCTCACACACTATGTACACTACACTTCAGAGATCATTCTGTCTATAATGTAAATTTGTGTAATACACTTGTTCTGGGTTGGTTCAATTTTCATTTCTAAATAGCAGTAAATCAGGTTTCCATCATGAAAACGCCAGAAAATGGAAAACAGAAAATATTAAGAGATAGATCAGATCAATGAAGTAGTAGCTGTTTGTGAAGTCGACCAATAAGTAGTAAGTTGTATGTGCAGTTCATTCTTTAGAATTGCAACAGAATCAGATGTGCCACCATCTTAGTTTCTCAACAGAGTTCATGATGTATAATTTGAAGTAAAACCGCAACAAAATGTAAGTGTATCACATATTTAAATGCTCGTGTAGATATGGGCATCCAGAAATAGTTATGACAAGTCTATATCCACTAAGTTCCAGATCCACATTAAGAGGTCAATTTCCAAGTTGCTGTGATTTGATTCGTTGAAGAATACCAGTCTGCATCAGTATGCGAGGAAATGTGTGAGACAGAGACAAATGCACAAAGGCACAGTGACTGCAAAACCGTGGTGCACAAAATACTAGGCTTAAACATGAAAACGATAGATATACAAGGCAGGAGTCTGACCGAGATATGTAGGAGAGAACGCTACAGAGAAGGCTGCACAAACAGCAAATCAAATGTCTTAGAAATAATTAAATGCAAAATACTGTGGCTGCTGAAAATCTGAAATTAGCACAAAATGAAGGAAAACTTCATCAGCTCTGGCCACATCTGTGGAGAGAGAAACAGAATTAACATTATATTCATAACACTGTTTCTCTCTCAGCCCCACAGAGGCTGCCAAACCTGCTGAGTTTCTTCAGCATTTTCTGGCTCAGAAATGAACCAAATTTTAAAAGAGATTTCAAGCTGCCCAATGTTCTGCTCAGGATCGAAGAATGTTTCAGCTCATTCTGATTATTAGCTATTGCATTGGGTGGCTGTCCATGCTCAGTCTGACATTAAAGCATGGAATAACTTGTTGATGTCTGAGGCATGCCAACTATATAAAAAACAACTGTTATAATAGTTGGAGATAATGGGAACTGCAGATGCTGGAGATTCCAAGATAATAAAATGTGAGGCTGGATGAACACAGCAGGCCAAGCAGCATCTCAGGAGCACAAAAGCTGACGTTTCGGGCCTAGACCCTTCATCAGAGAGGGGGATGGGGGGAGGGAACTGGAATAAATAGGGAGAGAGGGGGAGGCGGACCGAAGATGGAGAGTAAAGAAGATAGGTGGAGAGGGTGTAGGTGGGGAGGTAGGGAGGGGATAGGTCAGTCCAGGGAAGACGGACAGGTCAAGGAGGTGGGATGAGGTTAGTAGGTAGCTGGGGGTGCGGCTTGGGGTGGGAGGAAGGGATGGGTGAGAGGAAGACCCGGTTAGGGAGGCAGAGACAGGTTGGACTGGTTTTGGGATGCAGTGGGTAGGGGGGAAGAGCTGGGCTGGTTGTGTGGTGCAGTGGGGGGAGGGGATGAACTGGGCTGGTTTAGGGATGCAGTAGGGGAAGGGGAGATTTTGAAACTGGTGAAGTCCACATTGATACCATATGGCTGCAGGGTTCCCAGGCGGAATATGAGTTGCTGTTCCTGCAACCTTCGGGTGGCATCATTGTGGCAGTGCAGGAGGCCCATGATGGACATGTCATCAAGAGAATGGGAGGGGGAGTGGAAATGGTTTGCGACTGGGAGGTGCAGTTGTTTGTTGCGAACTGAGCGGAGGTGTTCTGCAAAGCGGTCCCCAAGCCTCCGCTTGGTTTCCCCAATGTAGAGGAAGCCGCCTCTTTGTAGGTTACGTGGAACAGTCCCTCTTCCGCACCTACACAGGTCCCAAACCCCACCTCTTCCTCCGGTACATTGATGACTGTATCGGCGCCGCCTCTTGCTCCCCAGAGGAGCTCGAACAGTTCATCCACTTCACCAACACCTTCCACCCCAACCTTCAGTTCACCTGGGCCATCTCCAGCACATCCCTCACCTTCCTGGACCTCTCAGTCTCCATCTCAGGCAACCAGCTTGTAACTGATGTCCATTTCAAGCCCACCGACTCCCACAGCTACCTAGAATACACCTCCTCCCACCCACCCTCCTGCAAAAATTCCATCCCCTATTCCCAATTCCTCCGCCTCCGCCGCATCTGCTCCCACGATAAGACATTCCACTCCCGCACATCCCAGATGTCCAAGTTCTTTAAGGACTGCAACTTTCCCCCCACGGTGATTGAGAACGCCCTTGACCGCGTCTCCCGCATTTCCCGCGACACATCCCTCACACCCCGCCCCCGCCACAACCGCCCCAAGAGGATCCCCCTCGTTCTCACACACCACCCTACCAACCTCCGGATACAACGCATTATCCTCCGACACTTCCGCCATTTACAATCCGACCCCACCACCCAAGACATTTTTCCATCCCCTCCCCTGTCTGCTTTCCGGAGAGACCACTCTCTCCGTGACTCCCTTGTTCGCTCCACACTGCCCTCCAACCCCACCACACCCGGCACCTTCCCCTGCAACCGCAGGAAATGCTACACTTGTCCCCACACCTCCTCCCTCACCCCCATCCCAGGCCCCAAATGACATTCCACATTAAGCAGAGGTTCACCTGCACATCTGCCAATGTGGTATACTGCATCCACTGTACCCGGTGCGGCTTCCTCTACATTGGGGAAACCAAGCGGAGGCTTGGGGACCGCTTTGCAGAACACCTCCGCTCAGTTCGCAACAAACAACTGCACCTCCCAGTCGCAAACCATTTCCACTCCCCCTCCCATTCTCTTGATGACATGTCCATCATGGGCCTCCTGCACTGCCACAATGATGCCACCCGAAGGTTGCAGGAACAGCAACTCATATTCCGCCTGGGAACCCTGCAGCCATATGGTATCAATGTGGACTTCACCAGTTTCAAAATCTCCCCTTCCCCTACTGCATCCCTAAACCAGCCCAGTTCATCCCCTCCCCCCACTGCACCACACAACCAGCCCAGCTCTTCCCCCCTACCCACTGCATCCCAAAACCAGTCCAACCTGTCTCTGCCTCCCTAACCGGGTCTTCCTCTCACCCATCCCTTCCTCCCACCCCAAGCCGCACCCCCAGCTACCTACTAACCTCATCCCACCTCCTTGACCTGTCCGTCTTCCCTGGACTGACCTATCCCCTCCCTACCTACACCCTCTCCACCTATCTTCTTTACTCTCCATCTTCGGTCCGCCTCCCCCTCTCTCCCTATTTATTCCAGTTCCCTCCCCCCATCCCCCTCTCTGATGAAGGGTCTAGGCCCGAAACGTCAGCTTTTGTGCTCCTGAGATGCTGCTTGGCCTGCTGTGTTCATCCAGCCTCACATTTTATTATCTTGTTATAATAGTTGGATCTCTCTACTTCCAGTCATCTGGAACAAGCACTGACATTTCAAGACATCCTGATCAAATCTACATTTCAAATGGTATAACACTCCATTTTTGGAGATCCTTTAGCTTTGCATAAATCAATCACTTGAGAATTAGCCACATATCAACGACATTGCAAAAAGTATATCTTGTTCACTGCAATGGGGTTTGGTCAATATCATGTACAAGCAAGATGTTCAAAACATGTCAAATTAATTTTCAAAAATAGGATTAAAGAATAAAATTTAAAAAGTCATAATGCATTAATTCAACACTAAAAGCGTACAAATAGCTGTGCATAACATCATGCACTTGGAATATATGTTATTGACTATCCCTCTTCCGAAAGTTACTTGTAATACATGTAGAGGCTGGTTAATGAATATTCCTTTTAGCTTACAAAATAATTCCTTCAAATCCACATCTAGAAATTCTCTAAGAATCTCTCACTAACTCAGCAAAGATGACAATGTTTGAGGAGTTGTCTGGAGAGGAGGCATTTCAGACTCTGGGAGTCCTTCCACAAAGACACAGAGTCCTGACAAGCACTTCTCCTGTCAGCACCATGTTGATTTAGTACCAGTACTGGCCAAATGCACAACAGCAATGTTCTATTTACCCGGAATTGGCTAGCAGCACCACACTGTGGCAATTTACTCTAGTTCCCCATAGTTGACAGAAAACCACAGCCTTCCTCAATTATTTTGTCATTTTAAGCGCTTTTAAACGGGGGTCAAACTTGGCTCAATTGGCAGTCGTCCACCTTCAAATCCAGGTGGTTGTGTATTTATGCACCACTCCCTAGTGACCATCGCTGTTTCTTCAGGGCAATATTGATTGTGTAAAGTCATCATAGTCTTGCAGGGCCGCTCTTTTATCAGACAGAGGGGTGACTGGTGGTGAGTTTAACCTGAGGGTCGATATGCCTCAGGCGATGGGAGAGGTTGAGAAGGTAGGACCTTCACAGTAATGTCAGCCGGTATAGGAACTGAACCCACGCTGTACCGCAAACCAACAACCAGCCAACTGAGTACTGCACCATCAAAGACGCTGGATTTCAGACGAGACACAAAGACTAGGACCAGTCTTCCCCCTCGGGTGGGCTTGAAAGACCCTGTGCTACAATTTGTAAAACAAGGCAAGTCCCAGAAGCAACACAGTTTCTCGCTGCAATTGTTGACTATGAACCCAAATACAGGAAGAAAATATTCAATTTTTCAATCGTTTCTTTGCCCACTTTTGAATCCACACAACTACTTAGTTGACTTGAATTGTAAGTGACCTTTTAATTAGCTCAGGACATCACAAGCCACTTTATAACTAATATTACATTTTTGAAATGTCGTCCTTATTGCAGTAAACATGGAGCCTAATGTACACATAATGTCCCAGAAACTGTGATGAGTGATGGTTAGATAGTCTGTCTCAATTTCAACAGTGATTTGATAAAAATTGGTCAGTATACTTGGCTGAACTCTTCAAAATAGTACATAGGATCATTTTCATTATTCAAGTGGGCACAGTAAGTTGAAACTGCTGGCTGAGGAGTACCTCTCAGGACAGTTACTGGAGTGTCACCATGGGTTGTGTATTTAGTCTCTGTACTAAGAGGAGGACCACATTAGGTGATCATTAACAGGATTTATTTATTTATAGAGGCAAGAAAGGGTATCTGACTTTGCGTCCGACAGAACCAGGCTCCAGTGCCATTTGGTCTGACTTCACCGTAACATAGCCCTGTTTACATATGCTTAGTGTTGTGGTCTTTAAACTTGAAAAGGTGTAATTCCCTCTACTCTCCAGTCTCCGTAGTGACACTTTATAACCATAACCTTCTAACTCAAAGTGTTTAATCGTTGAGCCGAAAAGATATCTGTTCTATTGTAATACTCTAAATTGAACCAATGATACTAGAGATGCTCACTGGAGGACTTCCACTTGTCAGTGATCTTGCAGTTTTGTTAAATGGTATATTTTTAACATCTCTTGCCCTGTGACTTTTTACATATCTGACAGGCTAAATCTTTTATTAAAATTTTACACAGGGAAAGCAATTGTATTGTGTACTCTGTTTATAGTCTCTTACCAAGGAAGTTGCAGTCTTCTGTCACACATAGAAAAAGCTTAATGCTTTGGATGCACTTTTAGTTTAGGGGCTGCACAGAAAATGCACTGGTATGATCACGTTAAAACAGAGGCTATGCTAATATTAAAATTGTGCAGCAGTGGCTCAGTGGTCAGCACTGCTACTTCATGGCACCAGGGACTTGGATTCACTTCCACCCTCGGGCAGCTGTCTGTGTTGAGTTTGCACATTCTCCCCATGTCTGTGTGCGTTTTCTCTGGGTGCTCTGGTTTCCTCCAAAGATATACAGGTTAGGTGGACTGGCCATGCTAAATTACCCACAGTGCCCAGGAAAGTGTAGGTTCGGCAGGTTAGACATGGGGAAAATGCAGGGGTAGGGGAAATGTGTTTGGGTGGGACTGCTCTTTTGGAGGGTCGGTGTGGACTTGTTGGGCTGAATGGCCTGTTTCCACACTGTAGGGATTCTATGATTCTAAACAAGTGAGGTAGTTACAAATAAAATGTGAATCAAATATTCATGGCAAATGAACAGTAAAGCATAAATGAGCAGTTTTTGAGGAACCATCAAACAAAAATTAATGCTGGACTCTCACACTTTAAAGCATATACTGCAATAAAATTATGATTTTAATAACGTTAGGGGTGAGTGGGACTAGAAGGGGCTCTATCCACTCTGTACATGAAGTGCTACATAGCACAACAGTGGTAGCATAAAAAGGGCTTGGACAGCAAGCAAAGAGCTCATTATAACTGAGATTGTTGATTAACAATGTAATCTTAGGTTCAAGAAAGAAGTGGGACTCTGTCTTCACTTTTATAATCCATATTCATTCGTATACAAATTCAGCCCACATACAAATTGGCATTGTTCCAATGTCAAATCAACTACTCTAAATGCAGTTTGTCCGAACTTACAACTACACACATATATTTGTATAATTTGCTGGTGTCACTCAGTTGACTCAGAGGTTATTACTACAGCAGTTGATTGAAGCCTTGCACCCATTTGACATTTTTCAGAATCTGCTTTAGTTGAATCCGAAGCCAAGCCAGAACTGCCCCCAGATTCGAGTGAAGCAGCAAGTCTAAATGGAAAAGAAAATTATTTGTCGTTTCTCACAATTAGACTCAAAAACAAAATACTGCTTCAAATAAAACCGTCAAGGTTGAGATCAATATTTTGACCAAACCAAAAAAAAAATCTATGGAAATAAAGAGCATGGGAGTTCAGAGCAGATCAGCCACACTCTAATGGACCATTCAAATGGCTGAATGGTCTGTTTTTGTTCTGGCATTCCACTAATTTGTCAGACTGGATTATCTCACCAGATCAATAACAAATTGCATTCCATGAGGATGCGTCTATTTCCATTAATTCACAGAATAATTTTATACTGTCATAATACTTCAAAACGAACTTGGTAATAAAAGGATTGTGACAGAATAAACTTATAAAGCAGGACTAGAAATGCCAGGAAGAATAGATGTGATCATAGTGGATTGGAAGCAAACAGGCGGAATAAGCAAGTCACTCCTGTGTAACTGGAGATTATGGGCAGTATCTTGAATCTCCCCCTTTGGGGAGGTTAGCAGCAGAGGGACACTTAATCAGTTGGGTGCTGGCAGCAGGGGATTGCACTACATTCTGGCCTGTGCCTCGATTAAGTCCAGGGATGGCCTTCACAACACATCAATTCAATTCATAATGTTGTTCAGTGCCCTACACATTTCTGTTGTAAGTGGCTAATCGTAACTAATGAGTTTATGTTATGTCTGATCTTTTCTAACTTCCGGCGTTTATTTTATCCTAAATGGTGAAGTTTTGAGCATTGCTGGAGCTGCAGACTAGATTCCACGTTCCTGATGTGTCCTCTAGCTGGTGGAAAAGCTTGGAGCAGGCAGAAAGCATGTCATTTATTACAAAATGCTCATGGTATTAACCCAGTAGCTCTTGTGGGCGGGGTACTGGTAGAGAAGAGAGAGGGTGGTGTGGGGGATTTGCCATGTCAAATGGACAGTTAGTAAACTGTTGTGTGTATTAGTTTGCTGGTTCACTGGACAGCCCCTCACTCAAAGACCACTCTGACTGACAGCCCGAGCATTGTGAAGTAAGGATCCATTAAGAACCACCCTAACCCACGTCTCCTCTACTAGGACCCTAAATCAGCAACGTTTCTCCCACGTCCTGGACCTTCAGCCACCAGGGGCTGTTGTTTGCCAGTGGCCATCACCTCCCCAATGTCACAGCCATTCAAAAAGAGCTGCTAACCTTTGATGGCAAGCAATTTCAGTAAGCAGGACCTCCCACCAAAAGGCCCTGACCAAGTGACCATCCGGAATAGAAAACCAGCAGGACACCCTGGAGGAGTACAAACCCTGGATCTAAAGATAGCTTCAAAACCCTTTGCATCAGTACAGGATCCCAAACTGTAGGTTTAACATTTATCATAGCCATCACTAGATAGCAAAGAGAAAGCTCAGATGTGGTGGTATGTGAATTCATATTAGTGACAATGAACAAAGCATTACTACAGAAAAATGCAAGGCATGAGAAAGGCTACATGATGAACTCAAATAGCATATTTTAAACAAAATTGAACAAGAAACAGTTGGAAATCTACACTAATGCTTTATGTATGATAATGTGTCATTTTTGTGCATCTCAATTCTTCTAGTACAGATGGAGCCCTGTGCCCCAACTCCTACTTTAAAAGCATTTACAAAAATGTCAGCTCATCAATGCCTTGTCACTTTTACAAAACTTCACTCAATGTGGGCATCTGTGGCAATGTCAGTATGTACTGCCAGTCCCCAACTGCCCAAGGCAGTGACCTGATGGTGATCTTCTCAAACTGTGGCAGCCCATATGATAGTGGTACTGCCAGTGTTGCTGGATAGGCGAATTCAGGCATTTGGCCCAGGGAAGATGACTGGATAGCAAATTATTCGTATGTCAGGATAATGAGAAACCAGAGGGAAGCTTGAAAGGGATGGACTTACTGTCTCATCCCACATATACAGTTCACAGGTTTGAAAGGTGCTATCAAAGAATAGCACTCCGAATTGAGTTTTGCAGTCATCAGTGAAGTGAACAAATGCGATGTCAATATCAATTAAGCATTTGTACAAATTTCAAACTATTCCACATTCAATTTTGTATAAAATACGTGCTAATTCAGTTCATAATGTTGGTACTCAGTGCTCTACGCATTCCGGTTCTAAGTGGCTAATCATAACTCATGAGTTCATGTTATGACTGATCGTTCACTTCCAGTGTTTATTTAATCTTGCATGATTAAGTTTTGAGCATTGTTGGAGCTGTATTCTAGATTTCATATTCCTCATGCATCCTGTAGCTGGTGGAAAAGCTTTGAGTGGTCAGAAAGCAAGTCATTCATTGGAAATTGCCCATCCTCTCTTGTACTCTTACAATCTCAGTATTTACATGGCTGATCCAGTCAAAAGCAAGGCCCAGGATGGGGATGGTGAGGAATTTGAGATATGTGGCATGAATGCTACTTCTGTTTTTAAAAGAGACAATAGGACTTCCCTGAAGAACAACAGTAATGTGCTAGGGCTAAGTTGTTTTACCTCCAAAAAGAGTTTCAGAATCTCATTCTCACTTTACATAATTTAATACATGTCGGGGGAAGGGGGGTGTGTGGAAAAGAGGGTTTTTTTTCAAATTTTAACGAGTACACTGATTCTTCTTCATCATGACCTCAATTATCAGTTCATATGCCAGGAAATAGATTACTTTTGTTGAAAAGCATGATAGATTAGGGCCGGTCACTGAAACATCATTCACTAAGAGTACAGTGATGAAAACTGTGGGTGAAGATCAGACAGCTGTAACTAACAGTAGTGGAAAACCTAGCTCCATTCAAATTGGCTTTATATGCACATTGCTTCACATCTTGCTTCATAAGCTGTGTCCTGCACTGTGCAATTATGAAAAAATACATCAAAACCTGTAGAGTGAAAATGGGAGCACACTCAGCAGAATAATGTGAATGTTTTAAAAAAAAAGTGAAAGCAATCATTGATGATTCATTTGAACAATTGCCAAGTAATAGACTGTTGAATGCATTGAAAGTAAAAGTATTTTTCTACAAATTATAGTTATGTACAGCACACTTAAAATTTAATATTAAGTTTCGGTGTCTATTGACTAGCTGCTTAGGTAATGAATTATTCTCAAGATGCATTTACACAAGCTTAATAATGGACTAGAAACAATTTCAACCTCACACCAACATCAACAGTGCAACTTCTGTTCAAGTTGTATCTGGTTTGCAGACAACAGCTTAATGTTTATACACTGTTAATCATGATTTCTGGATCCTATAGAAATGCACTGCTAATGAAGTGGAAAGCCTCCTTTCTTCTGGTCAGGAATACACTGATTCAGTTTAGGTGCACCAGAGCAGTACCTGTGCAGTAAGATCAGTTTACCTTAACAACATAGTCAGGGTGTCAACACAGAAATCAAATTAATATTTCTTTCACTTGAAATCTGTGGTTTTGTTTTCTTTTGGATGTCAAAATTAAGGGATTTGAGAACTGTCCAAGTGGAAGAACTTTAATCTCCATTACAAAACACATTTGTTCAGAAGTACTGTAATTATCCCTCCATGGGTATATGCCCAAAGATTATTCCAAACGTGAAACCTCTTCAAACTCTTTTCTGCTGCAACTTTTATTTTCACCTTAAATGACCCCTGAAGCAGCCCTCAGGGAGTGAGGAACAAGGCCGTTACACAAGGCAGCTCACTAATTGAGAAGTTGATCAGGGGTTGAGAAATCCTGCTTTACCACGTTAAGTGTTGAAATCAACCATGACTGGATTGACATCCCCAAATCACTGCCTAGAGGCCACTCCAAGTCAGAAGCAGCAGGGCTTTTCACACCTGATAGGCCCCCACTCTATTTCCATCAAGTCACATTAAAAAAGGAATGTATGAGAGAGAGTGTAGGCTAAGCCTTCAGAGTACTTAGTTTGGCAGTGAGATTACTCACTTGGAGATATTTGCTGCATTCAAAAACAAGAAGAGGCTCATTTATACAGTCATTTCAACTTGAATTTGAACATTTAAAATGTTTGTTTAATGCTGAAAGTTTTGTTTGTATGTGTACAAGTATCAGCATCATTTTCTTTTTATTCAAGGAGTTGCATGTACCTTGACAATATCTTGGACTGGTTACTGAATGATTACATTGGCTAGTACCTCATTTCCCCGCTCATCTGAATCTGATCCACAATCTCCATAATGACCAGTCAAGATGAGGAAATCACAGGGAAATTTAAATTTCTTCCTGTTGCAAAAGCAAAACAAGGAATAAAATTAACGTTAAAATGTAATCCCATGCAGATTTTAGTCTGATTTCACAACACACCAGGATGGAGTGGTTTTGAACACTGACTTTATGCCACCAGTTTGGTTGGCGGGGGGGGGGGGGGGGGGGGGGGGGGGGCAGTGTTGAGGGTTGCAGAGGCACTGATCAATACCAATTTGATTATGGTTACTTGAAATTATTTATTTTCAAACACAAAATATGCATTTTCTATAAACAGCGACTTGTAAAGCTTTACATTAAAATAATACTCAAAGATGATGTTAAATTCAGCAATTTCTTTCTCCCTCCCCATTTCTCAGTGGATTTTTACTTTGTAAAAGCTTGCATGCTATCATGCAAATAAGTTAACGTTTAGGATTAAGGTTTGAATTTGTAAAACAAACATTCAGACACTTAACACTTTTGTTGTAGAACTGCCACCATAACAAGACACTACTTGGCTCCTTTAATATGAACCAAAATCAACAAGGTGATTTTGAAAAGTGTAATCAGTTTGAAAGGTGTCAATGCAGAAGGTAGTGACTTTTTCAGTGAAAAACCAAAAGAAAAGAATCAGCCGTTTCACTCTGGTAATGCTTGGAAGTCAATCCAAGCTTGCTCATTTGGATTTCACTTTTCCTGAATGTTCTGTACAAATAGCATTCAGTGTCAGGAAAGCATGACTTCTGTGCTCCATTTGGAGTGGTTCGAAGTATCATTTGTATATGCACTTTAGCAGTACAGTCAGTGAAAGAGAGAGGCTGGCAGCATGATTACTGACATTTTCTATTGAGGAGAACACTAACATTTTCCTGTGACACTTAAAGTCGTTTAGTATTACAAGTGAGGCTGCTGCAAATGGTGATTAAAGTCATTGCATTCTGCTCTCTCGTTCCAGCATACCATCAAAATCTCTTAAAAAGGTATGTGGCACATTTGAGGTAGTCGCAGACACATTCTTATGCAGAATCCAAGGGTTTCTATCCTTTTTATTTCAAAGCACCCTCATCACAAAAGGACAAGACTAGAGATTTAATGTACAGATGTAATTGGAATTCAATTCATACCTGTACCAAGAACTCTCGTCACGAAAAGTGCAGTCCAAATGATCAGGTCCAACATATTGATTGGTGTCTGGATGTGGAATACTGAAGTACTGGCCATCTGAATCAGAACACTGCCAGGATCTGCTTTGTCGGTTTATTTTTGAAGAAACCTTTTGTACAACATTAACGCCTTCTGAAAACAACACTAAGGCAAAAAAAACTTCTAAGGGCTGTTAAGTAGCATTTCCACTTGCAGGATACATCGTTTTGGACAGGCGATGACATCCTATGTTATACCCATCACTTAAGGGAGGTGTTCGAATGGTAAAGGAAAATGCAGAATTCCAGACAAAGGATTAAATATCAAGCCTGGATTGTACTCACTGATAGCTTACTTTCATTAGACTTTAAATATATTCTCACAGCCTATTAAGTCTGTGCTTTCTTTATTTGGCACAATTTGGAAGTGGTTGAAGTTTTAAATAATAATCCAGTCAGTTACTTTTGAAGTGCAGTCAGCTCTGGAGGCCAGTACATGCCCCATGACAGGGAATGGCCAAAGAATTAGAAAAGCAGAGAACTCACTGTTCTTCATCGTGGGATCATTTTATCATCCAGATTGATAGGACTGCTCACTTAGCAGCGTGTGCAAAACAAAACGTTCCCTCAAGTTGCATTCCCTCACTTCAGCTTTAAATATTCAACCCTGATTTTATTCTGGAGCAAGGTCTTCAATCCTTCCAACATATAGCAGACGAGCACCCAGTGAATTTGACAAGGATAGGCACATCATCCACCAACAAGGTAAGAAATACCTAACGGCTCTTCATCCCTTTAGAGATGAGGATCATTAACTCAGGCTTTGATAGGATGATCATTTAGCTTTTGAAGTATCCATTTTAAACCATCACTAAAACAGGAAACTGGCATGTTTCTTTCTCTCTACTCCCTTTTGTGTAAAGTTCAAGATTGAAATTCACCAGTTATATAGTTTTAATAAGCTACATTCAGAAGGGAATGTCATGGCCTCTCTTTCCATTTCCCACCCTGGCCAAAATGCTTTAAGTAAAGCTAAATTATTCCTAACCAGTTTTAAACTTCGTTTCATACAATATTTTGGCCAATTACCAGTTCCAAGTGCACAGTCTAATCTACCATCAACTGCAAAGTCTCACATTTGTGCCATCCATCCAAATGGATGGATTATCCTAGGCCGTGCACGTGCAATTCCAATTTATGTAAGTTTCTGCTTTAAAGTGCTAACACAAAAAAAAATACAGGAAATAACAAATTTGTCAGGTAGTAAGTGTCTCAACCCAAAATGTCAACTTTTCTACTACTCCTGATGCTGCCTGACCTGCTGTGTTCATCCAGCTCCACACCCGTGACTCCAGCATCGGCACTGCTTACTATCTCATATGTGGAAGAGATTTCCTGTGACAAATGTAGGGACAAAACTCTGCTTGCCCTACATTTGCTCACTGATATTTCCTGTCATGTACTGCTCTGTTAATGCCAGTGCTACCCTTGCTTTGGAGGCGAACAGCAGTCATATTAGAGGCTAGTGGAATGCGCTTCAGGTCCATGGATTAGACAGTTTCAGCATGTGTCAACAATGGTCCAAGCTTAGAATTGACCCTAGTTCAATGGCAAGGAAGTACAACATTAGCAGATAATGCTATTTACAAATAACTACACTGGATTGGGTATACTGTTCATCTAACCAATGTCAATGGGATGCAGAAACCGAGAAAACTGTCCTTGTTGGGTTCAAAATGAGGGGGACATGTGACCAATAGAAGATACTAGAGGCAGTGCATAAAGATTTAATATTGTTTTAATTGCTAGGAACATCTGCATTTGGTATTGTGGCTCTCCTGTCAAGATGCCATCCATGGCTGGTTAACAACACTCAAATGAAGTACCTGAAAAGAGAGAAACAGAGTTAATATTCCAGCATGATGAACCTTTGGGCACATGGTTTTAGGAGAAAAAGGGTCACTGGCCTGAAATATTACTGTTTCTCTCAGGCCAGGTGCTGTCTGACCAGCTGGGGTTTTCCTGTCTTTTAATAAAAAAACAAACTTTCAAGTAGCCAGCAGCCACATTAATGTGTTTTTAAAATAGAAGCACGCATTTTGAACATGAATAAGGAAAAAGAATAGCCTCAAACTGTAGTCATAAGACTGACTGAAAATCATGGAAATTTGCATATCTAACAGATCCTAACCCCTCCAACTCAAATCAGCATTTTGGGTAGAGATACTTGAAACAGCAATTGACCTCCTCTCTGGAATTGTGAGTTAAGTGAGAATGGTGGCAATTTGTACTTTTGAAAATCTTTAAGCTACAAATTTTGTCCCACACATTCAGAAGTTGTCCTATTTGGATGCAGCCAAGATAAACCAACTTCATTCATTTTTAATTCAAATAACTCAGTTCACCACCTTTCAGCATCTAATACATTTTCACAAATTACATTTTACATGCATTTTTCCACTTCTATACCAAGGTGACTAGCGAGTGTTGAATGCTTTAACTGATCTTTATTTTTCCACTTCTGTTACAAAGACTTCGTACCTAAGCTGGCACCGCGTGGCAACAGTGTACAGTTTACACTGCACTCTTGTACTGCACATTTGAATACGCTGATGCTAAAATCTAAATATTAAATCAAACCCAAGTTTACTACAAAACCTATAATTCAAACTGAAAGCAGTGCCAAAAGTATATATAATAGTTAGATGCTGTAATGGTGACAATATTTGACCGACACAACAGAGCAAAGGTTATGAATAACATGACTGAAAAAGTGTGTCACAATGTCACCAGAAAGTGCCAAAAATTTCACAGGATCAAGTACAACTCTTAAAACACCAGAAGCTGCACACAAGATTGTGGTGAGTTGTATGCTGTACAGACAAAGTGATGAGTGCCAAAATATTGTGAACATTTTTACAAAAGCAATACAGACTGTAGGTGCTCAGGTTTATTTATGACTGTCTAAACTAAAAGATAACGGTTGTATTAATACAAGTGTTTATTTAACTAGAAAGAGAAATAATATATTGTCATATTATTCAAAGGAATGAAGACCAAATTTTATGAGAATATACATCTAGGGTGTCACATTGCTAGTTAGTGCATGACTGCAGTGGAAATGGGCCAAAAGGATAGTTAGTTTCCACAAAAGATCCAATGTCCAGAGACAGGAGAGGGAAGAGGACAGCTAGGTAGAGGGATGGGACAAGGGTAAGCAGGCAGAGTGAGTATATACAGAAGACAGAACAAAAAAAAAAGTTAAAAGCCTGGAAGCAAATCACAATAGTGACCAGCAGTTAAGCTGGTTATTGGAAATAAAACAGTGTAACTATGCCAGAAAAGGTTGAATTCATATCTATACATCTATTTTCTGGCACAAACTTTGACCGCAATTTAAATTGTATACAAGTCAAAATCCTTCAGAAAACTCATGCAAGGATTTCTTTCTTGTTCAGTGTAATAGCTTCAGCAATTCATATAAACTAATGGAGGCTGCCTATGATATCAACATTAAACCCAGCAGTTTGAGCACAGCTTTGTCATGGCAGTGAATTTCTCAGCATGGAAGAGAGGCTTTCACAACAGGAGACAAATAGCGAAGCGCATTACTTATGGAAAACAGTGGTGTTCATTTCTTTTCAAGATTCATCTGTCTAGATTTCATTGTAGCAGGCGGGGAAGAAAAAAGCTACTCTAACTTTTTATTTATTGATTGCCAAAGGTGAAAAGTCTAGCTTGGTGTCAATGTGTTGTCACATTTCAGTTGAAACAAGGCTTAATTGAACATTTATAGAATAATGTTAGCACAGGGAGGTGAAATTGTCATGCCTCGAAGATGACGACAAAACCAAGCCAAAAAAAAGTTGCTTGATAACCATGACGACTACACAGTCTCTGATTTTTAAAATCAATCTCTTTCTTATTAAAAACAAACTTCAAGGCTGTGGCAATAGAATAGTCTACAACCTGGAGACGTCAGTAGCAGAAACTTTGTGAACTCAACCGAGAACAGATTAATCCAAAATTTGAAAGCCAAGTTCTTTTAATGGTCAAAAATATGGGGACAAGCGAGAGGTGAATTGGAGAAGGCTCAAAACCCTACTGCCCTTTTCAGTAAAGGTTATATTATTCATGACAGTCAGGAACTAATTCTTATGAAAGTATGTATCCAGCGTACCACATTTCACTGTTGCACTGCAGTCATGCGTAAAATAACAATGCATCAGTCCAGCAGCTGCAAGCAAAGATACAAATTCATGCAAAAGCTGCAGTATTTGACTCTACAGTGCAATTCTTTCAAAAACCTATGGGAAACAAACACAGCATGGTATCAGAAGATCTTAGTAAAAATGTGAAATTAATGCTGAATTAGATTAAAAGCAAGCAGACAGAGACACACACAGGCAGATAGATTGACCAACCAATTTAAAGGACATAGATAAAAGGATATTACATCAGCTCATCTTGGGCTTTACTCACGTTAAAAGTGCTAAAAGCAAAATTGATTGGGAAGGGCAAGATCAACATTGCAGTTTGTAGAGAGTGCAGGGCAAACAGACCCAAGGAGACTGATGAAGACAGGGGTACACAAACAAACAGATAGCTTGCAGTTAAGTCAGAAAAAGAAGGCAGGGCTGATACAGTGAGACAGCAATGAAAGGAAACACGCTAGACAGAGGGAAAGATGTTGCTATTCACATTCCTTGCATGAGTCCATGAACAGGGAGGAATTGCCCTGCATGTGGATCAAACTGCAGAGCTTGTAGAAATCCCAATACTTGGCAAAAGGTGTGCAGAACACAGGCAGTAGTAATATTGACCTGTTACTATTTCCAATGACTAAAGGGAAAGATGCCATATACCCAAACATGAAGAGGACAAACAGATGACGCAGTGGTTGAACAGCTGCAGCTTACTGTAGTAAACTGAGACGCCCCCAAAAGCAAAATCCTGCTTCTGAATGCAAAAACCAAAATAAAGTCAAATTAGAAAAGGAGAATAAAGATGAAATTCTCTCAACAAGTGAGCCAGGGACCGCCTGATAAGGCACAGCAAACAGCTGACAATATGGCAGTATTACTCAGCTGGGAATGATCTCTCACTGGAAGGTGGTGTTCTGCTAGTCTGATCCAGAATAAGTCCTACCAAAAACAATGCTAGAAGAAATTCTCTAAACGACACTCAAGGGCTGTGTGGGAGTAGACGTGTATGATATCTGACCCACAATCAGTTGTGTACAGGAGGGTGTCTATAAACATGTCTACTTTCAATATGTATGTGGCAGGATGGTACAGTAGCCATCATCTTTTTCTATTATCCAGACTGTGGCACGCTGCAGGAGATGATTTATTCAAAGAAAATACAACTCAAAATTCACCTTCCATCAAAAAAAAATTGTTTTGCTGAGCAAGGGATTCCTGAAATCAATTCACTGCCAGCAAATTTAAAAAAAGGACTTCACTGAAGAGGATGGATACATCACTACATTACCCAAAAGGTGCTAAGCAGATAGGAAGCCATGTCTGGAGGATGCTCCTAAAGTGCTAAAAAAAACATGCAAATCATTGTTATTGATACTCCAATGTACTCTTCAATGTAGAGATGAAATTACTTTTAAAGAGGTATTGAATGAAACAGTGTAAAAATTCTTCCAAGCAAGCAATTAGTTGGTGAGTGGTTATAAGCCACCAACTCAATGATACACAAATATGATGAGGTCAATATTTCAAAAGACACACTATATCCCTGCCTGAATTTTTGAAGTGTCCACTCCCAGGAGCCCAGCCTAAGTTAGTTAAGTTGAGACTCTATGGTCATAGCTTCATTCTAAATGTATTAGGAAAAGGGGAATGAACAGATTCCATATTGCATCTACACAAGAGCTGGAAAATATTGGCCACTATGTGTCGCCGTTATTAATGGAATTACTTAAAATTCCTGGTTAAAGACCAGAAAGTCCCAACTTTAGCAGAGAGTCATAGACATGTACTGCACAGAAACAGGCTCGTCGGTCCAATTTGCCTATGCTGACCAAATATCCTAAATTAATCAGGTCCCATTCTCCAGCATTTGGCCCACATCCCTCTAAACCCATCCTTTTCATATACCCATCCAGATGCCTTTGAAATGCTGTGATTGTAGCAGCCTCCAGCAACCACAATTCCTAAACACCAAAAGCAGTTTGCACAAAGTGGCATGTAGCACACTAACTCACCATAGAATTCCAAAGCAGTGATTTTTTTGCAAAATATAAGCTATAAGGATTTAGTTTATTAAGTATATTGTTTGATTTCTTAAACCAAAAAAAACACGAACCAGGAGTTATATTGAGGGTGCCTTTTTAAAAGAAAAAAAAAACGTGGGATACTACATTGTTATGTTATCTGCAGAAGAAAGGGACCAAATATGTTGAGAGAATATACACCCTGGCTTCCCCATTGTTATTTAGCACACGACTGCAGTGCAGTGGAAATGCATCAGCCAGCCACGTGGGGAGATGCAAGATGCACACTTGTTGAAGCTCCAGCATGGAGTCAAGACAGTGTGATTTCTATCTAGTTTCTTCAAATATTCTGTTCAAGAATCAGTGTTCCTTTGTCAGAAATGCTGACAGATACAGGAGAACCTGCAGTTGCAAGCATAAGCAATAAAGATTCCCAGGGTGTCAATTGTGCTCTCCAGTTAGTAACACTACCTGGGAGGATGTTAATGGAGTGTGACACAGGCACTGACGATTGCATTGATTTGAGTAGCTAATTAAACAAATGGCTGCAGTGATTTTTTTTTCATCATTTCACACATCGTCACTTATACCATTTAACAATATTTTTCTAACAGTTCTGTCATTTGGTTGTGCGCACGCAGTGGCCAATATTTTCCACACAAATCTAAAGAAAAATTAAATGCAGGGACACCAATAATGAATGTACTCTTATTCAGCTGAGCAATATCTGAATAGTGGCATTGCACTCAATTTCATCTTTTGAACAGTACGTGAATTTTGAACAGTTGATAATGTAGTAAAGTGTTCTTTCATTCTTTGGTGCCCACCCAATTAAAGTAGTTTGAGAATTTAACCTTCCAGATGGCAAGCAAACATTACACAAAAAGTGTAATGTTTTTCTTGACAATACAATATTAAATTTTGGGAGAAAAAAAATTAGCCCTGGCATCGTCGCAAGCAGTTTAATATGGACACAAGCTGTGCAAGTAAACCCATAAGATCTGTGCTCTAAGAGGGTTTCCCAAGAATCTATTAAAAAAGATCATGGCATTTCAAAGATTTTAATTTAAATTTCCGGAATAGTTAACATTTGTTTTGTCTATTACAGTGCATCTTGTATAAATAACAGTTATATTATACTATTTGTTCAGCATTTTTCTAGAAATGTCTGCCTCCCCCAATCTGCAGGTCAAAACCGAGATCTCAAATTACACAGATGTGCACTAAACCCAGAAGCTGTTTTATTTGGCAGAAGAACAAATTTAAATCAATGACTAAAGCATTATCTTAAACACTAGCATGGAATATCAAATTTGAACACAGCAACTGAATAACATACTTAAGCCAATTCTGCCATAGGTAAGTAGATATTTTGAAATGCAAGAGCAGTGTTGAAAACAACATACATAACCAAGGAGAAAAAGGAAAAAAAAAAGGTACAACTGAATACAAAATTCATCACAAAATTGGTTAAATATATATTTCAGTACAATGAAATTGTACAGTTCGCAAATAAGAGATAAAAGGTCATTTTTAAAAGATGTCCTTTCCATCTCTTCACCCTGGCATATATGTCAGAAATAAATTCAGATTTATATAGCGCAAGTGAATGTCAGGCAAGCAGCTTGTGTACTTGCAATCACATCTATTCAAAAATTCCTAACCTGCAGTTGCAGGGTTTCAGGAAGAAGCAAGAGGTCCATGACAGGAGGATGTGAAAGCCTCTCAAGACAAGCATCTGTCTAGGTCTGAGTCTTGTTCAGTTGGTAGCATTTTCACGTCAATTGTCAATGTGGTGTGGTTTCAAGCTCTTCTCCAGAGATTTGAGTGTATAATTCAGGTGGACATATCAATGCATTTCTGGGAGCTACACGGTTTAACAATGGGACATTGAATCAAGGACCCCTTACAAAAGAAAGATGGCTGTCGTTGTTTGGAGGCCAATGGCAGTTCTAGGACATTACTTTGTGATCTTCAGTGTAGTGCTCAAGGCCCAACAATCCTTAATTGCTTTATCAATAACTTTTAATCTATCAGAAGGTCAGAAATAAGGTTGTTCATTTAGATTGCACACAGTGTTCAGCACCATCGAAGGCTTCTCAGTCTGTGCCTGCCATAGGCAAGACCTGGGGGGGAAAAATGCAGTCTTGTGCTTTGAAGTGGCAAATAACATGCCCTTCACAAGTGCTAGGTAATGACAATCTCCAACACAAAAAAAAACTAAGTATTGCAACTTGGTGTTCGACAGCTTTGCTTGACTCCGCTCTGAGGAAACAAAAAATCCCTCAAAACAAATGTGTCTGGTACACAGTGAAAGCAGCATTGGTAACAAGGGCTGTTTTAATTACCTCTATCATCTTGAAGGAAATGGGCAGCAGATATATAGGAACACCACCACCTGCAAATTTTCCCTGCAAGCCACTAACTATACTGATTTCAAAATGTATTATCATTGCTTTAACATCACAGGATCAAAAATCTAGAACTTCCTTCAGAACATCATTGTGGGTGTACATGGACCAGCGGTCTGCAGTGGTTCAAGATGTCAGCTTGACATCTTCAAGGGACAATGAGAGATTGAAAACAAACATTGGCCTTATCTGTGACACATCCCAAAGAAATACTTTAACCACATGGTCAAGATCCCATGACATTATGCAATAAGGAGTTATCATGAAATTTGTCTATAAAGCAGCATCAACCAGTGGTTTTTTTGGTCTTTCATTTCCACTATTTGTGGGGGTCTTGCTGTATGTAGGCTGTTATTTCACCTTAAAAATTACAGCATGGACTAAGCTTCAAAGGACATCATCGTCTGAATAGTTTTGGGACACTAGGTTCTGCAAAGTGGTTATAACTGCCAATTAGTGCTCATTTTCTTTCCATTGCACATCTGCAAGGATTTAAAAAGAAAAATTACTTCTGTTTCTCCCCGCAGTCAATGACTTCAGGAACAATTCAAAACATGGACAGCCATCGCAGTTTTTCAAATAAGTTTCTGGAGGAAGAAAAGTCAGCTTCGTAACAGTCACCATCTTTAAAAACTAAAATGGCTTTTGGTGGAGTGGTAGCAAGTGAGGAGTCAATGGAGTAGATCATTTTAAAATTCATCACATTAGGTAATTTCACACTCAAACTTGCACAAGAAAGAAATGCCTTTGGTTTGTTTGCTGGATCAAGTCAAGCGCCAATGTTTGTTTGTTATTTCATCTGCTGCTGTGTAGAAGCTAACTGGTTCAGGGACTATGTATACAAAGGCATTTTTAGGATAAAAAAATCTCAAGATCCAGGACTACATGCTGTGGAACACACTAAAGCTTGGGCAGGAGGGCTTTCTGCCGAAGTTAAGTAGGGATCTGTTCAGATACCGTACCCACCGCAAATGCACGTAAACAGTCTTTGTACAAAAAAAAAGAACGTGTTTGCTTTGTTTATTGGATAGAGTCAAACTCCAATGTTCATTTGTTCCTGCATATGATGCCGTACAGAACCAAACTGCACTAGTTCAAGTACTTTTAAGAATAAAGTACATTATTGAAATTTTAAAAAGTCACTGGATTAGATCATTTCTAAGTCCCAAACCAATCCTCTGAGGGCACATGTTCATAGTCCCATCAGGGCTGCAAATAGAATTTCAATTCAATTTTTATTTAACACTCGAGTTTAAAGCTAGTCCTAGTAATGGAGATCATGAAGCTAGAACCTGTCAGGTTCACAAATGGCCAACAGGGAAGGAAACTGGCCGTCCCCATCCGGTCTGACTTATGGCACTGTGGTCCCACAGGAATGTGGTGGACTCTGAACTGCCCTAAAATGGCCTAGCAAGCTGTTCAGTTAAAGAGGGATTAGGAATGGGCCTTACCAGTGATATCCACATCCCATAATAAAACAAATAAAAGTCACTCACTGACTGAAGGTTGAATCTGTTTGCGTTCTACGTGGAACTGAGCTACAGTTGGGCTGTGAAAATTTCACAAAGAATTTTATCCATTTAAACAGCAGGATTTAAGAACGAATCTATGCCCGATTATGTCATTTATTTGCCAACCAACAGGGTGGTGTACCTGTCCTATGTTGTTAAGACCATAAAATCTGTTTCTTTTATGAGATAGGTGCACCTATCAGTAGATTGCGTGTTGGCCTTCAAGTGAATTCAAGACATAGTTAATTGGACTTTGTACAAAGTCTCCAACAGGCCATATTCTTCCCAACTGGTCAATGCTGTATTTATGCTCCTGTAAAAAGTTCCATTTAGAACATATTAGAATATTTAACATGCAGAACAGACTTCACACAAAGGCTGCTCATCCAAAGTGCACACTTCAAAACGCGAATTAAAATTGAAAGGGATCAGATTGGTGTTGAACCAGAAACGTACAAACCAATTAATCCTGAACAAAAGCAGGGCAAAATCCATATTCCTTTGTAAACTTATATTTAATTGCTTCTCAAATGAGCAGGACTCGGTGATCAAAGAACTATTCAATTGCATTAAATCTTGCATTGACAAACTTAATATCTCAGGAAAAGTAGAAAACTAACTATTTGACTAATTTGCACTTTTAAAGTGGTATTCAGATGTATTGAAGATTAATTACAGCTTCCATCAGTAAAATTTCCCTTTTTAAAATTGAAAATAAATGCTAGAAAACAGACAAATGTTTTGCCATATTGTATATTTGATACAGGAATTTGCCTAAGTTGATTGCACCAATTTTGCATCTACCCATAAAACAGCACACATCTGAACATGCTGCCCTAAACCATCTCTGGGCACTAGTCACATACCCAGCAGAATTCTTAGTTGTTGGGAGGGTGTTCTGCAGGGGTAAAGATAGACAAGGGTGGGATAAAGGAATACAAAAAGATAATTCTGTTTTTCCCAGTTTCACATCAAAATGAAACTTTTACTGCTTGCTCGGCTGCTGCTTTCAGGTCCGAGCTCATTTTCTGAGCAGGTACAGGCAATGGCATGTACTCATGAGGAGCTAGCAGCAAATGTTAAACTGACACCTCTATAAACAAAACAATGGCCACTCTAAATTCTGGTTAAAGACTTTATTGGGTGACTTTGGAGACACAGGTCATTGTTTCTGTACCAGGTGTAATGGGACAGACATCAACCACTGTGACAGACATCAGGTAGTTTCCACTGGGGACATAAGACAACTGTAGCAATGTTTCTACTTTAAAAAGGATCCACACCTAAAACCATGACCACTAGGGCACAGTCCAAAAAGAAAACCAAACAAAACCAAATCAGAACTAAAAGTAAACTAACCCAAAGATTGATCACTTTAATAGATCGTAACGGCACAGCTAGATGCGGAAAGACACGAGTTTAGTGGAAGAATTCCAAAAAAATTTAAATGCAACCATAGGCATCAAATTCCACGACTGGGAAGATGCAGAGTTCGAGGTGAATGCTGAATTCATGTCGGGGATATAAGCAGGACCATGAAGAGATTTAAGCTATGCCCAGATGGAAAAATTCAAAACTGGTGAATGAGACATACTGGTCTGACTGGTCTTGTATATTCCAAAGTGGAATTCTAGTGTGACCAATGTCTACATTTCCAAGCATGATTTTTTAAATAAACAAATATTAACTTTTTTTTAAAATACCATTGCCAACTTGAGAATTAGCCGTGTGTTGTTGTTGTAGTTGAGTGGGTGGGGTGGGAGGAAATACGGTGAAGAAAGAGAATGAGGATCAGTAAAGACAAGAGAGTGGCAGAGAATGGGAAGGCAGCTAGTAAATTATTAGAGTAGCTCAGATAGAAGTAACAAACAACATGGATGAGACATTAGTGGTGGTGGGTGACGTTATGGAGAGGTAGTCTTCATGATGCGCGATCCAAAGTTCATCTCACGGTCAAATATGACAACTCCAGTCTAGCTCAGCCTCAGATAGCGTTGAGGAATTGGATAGAGTTGGCACAGGGCCAGTTAGCTCTGTAGGTTAGATAACTAGTTAGTGAGGACAACAGCATAGGTTCAATTCCTGTGTCAGCTGAGGTCACCATGAATGAGTCTTTCTCAACCTTTTTCCTCGTCTGAGGCACAGGTGACCTTCAAGTTAAGCCACCACCAGTCATTTCCTTCTAATGGGAGAGCAGCCTTATGATCTGGTAGGACTACAGTGACTTTAGAATTGACAGCTAGGGAATAGAGCTTACAATGGTGACCAAAAGTTATCTTCCCCAAATGATTAAACAGGACAAAATTCCTTCTCACCTCGGTATTGGAAGCTGGGTGAAAATTCAACTATTTAGACATAACGAAAGTAGAGTAAGATTGACCACACCAGACTGCTTCACAATGTGCACCAACTCTTTTGAAAGCAGTTGCCAAAGGCCAGTAGAGAAATGTAAATTGGGAACGGTCAAACTTCAGATCCTTGAGAAACAACTTGGAAACAGGAAGAGAAGCTATTGCAGTCAATCCTCCGACTACCACAGAGGCTGTGAGGGCCAAGTGACAGAGTATATTCGAGAAAGGCAATTTTAGATCTTAAATCGACAGCAAAGGTTTTAAGAGAGATAGCAGGAATTATGGCATTGAAACAGATGAGCTGCCATGATCACATTGAACGACTGAACTGGCCTGAGGGGCTTAATACCTACTCCTCTTCCTTGTTTCAATATTTTTTCCCCCCTTAGGGAGAATCATCCATAAATAAGCTAAAAGCTACAGACAGATCAAGAAGGGATAGAGATAATGGGAACTGCAGATGCTGGAGAATTCCAAGATAATAAAATGTGAGGCTGGATGAACACAGCAGGCCAAGCAGCATCTCAGGAGCACAAAAGCTGACGTTTCGGGCCTAGACCCTGATAGTTCACTTTTGTTAATGGCATCTGATATCACATGGATTTGATGAGAGTGATTTCAGTCCAGTGATAGGGACAGAAACCTGACTGGAGAGATTCTAGTTTGGAGTTATGGTATGGATTTGGGAAGCAAAAAGACTAAAGAAGCAGTGGCAGTTTGCAAGAACAAAAGAAAAGATTTGAGGGAGTGGTGGCAGATTCGAAGAGCTGGGAAGTATCAATAAGTAGTAAACCCAATCAGGCAAAATAATTTCAGAGTTAGCTACAGTTGAGTCAGGGTGAACGGGCATCCAAAATGTGAGAATATTGTTTGATGCGTTTACATGGAAGGAGAGATGAAAGGGATAAGTGGGCAGTGATCTTACTACAAATGGGATTGAAACAGAAGTTGAAGCAATAATGAGAAGTTGCAATGATTAAAATATGGAGAGAGGAAATAAATTAAGATTTCACCTATAAAAATGGCGGACCGCAGGGAATGAGGATCTTAACTGCAGTGTGGAGGAGAAACTGTCAGAGGAGCAAGGAAACAGACAGTTTTAGCGATAAAAACGTGCCACTGGTGACATTCTCAGAAGGGCAAGTGGTCAAAAGAATAGCTATTTAGGAAAGCTTGCTTTAAAGGGATAAATGTGTCAGCTCCTTAACCAGGTTTGTGTCAAGGACATGTCGTCAGTGCAATCATCCACAAGCTTAGGGACTGCAAGGGCTTTGTTCTGAAGTGAAGACACATTTTGGAAAGCGAAGAATGATGACTGGCAGAGTTCAAAGTGTGGGGTGGTGGGGGATACTCGAGTGGAAAGGAGTTCAAAATTGATTCTGGTGAACATAGTGAGGAAGGTCAGCAAGATCAGAGTTCAGCAATTAGGTCGTTGCTGGTGAGGACGCTGTACAGACTGGTTATGATGGGCCTATCAGAGGATATCTGGAAAGACACAGGGATGGAGTCAAGTCCTGGACTGCAGGACAATAGCAGGAAATAGAGCAGGGACAGGTAAGGATGAGAGGATGTCAGAGGGAGTACCTGACAAATTAAAACAAGCATAAAAAAAACAGGAGAGAAGGCTCTAGAAGGGCTGAAGCAAAAAAAAACAAAAGGGTGGAAGCTAGAGAACAAAAGAGAAGTTAAAGCGACCACCTCAAGTTCAAAGCAATCACTAAAATCTGCACACAAGCTGGGCATAAGCTTACAAAGGTCTGGTAATGTAGCAATTATTAAGATTCATAAAAGAAACTTTTAAATTGGTGGAGAGGACACAGGACGGAGTTCAGGCTTAAAGTCAGAGCTCTTTTGGGAGAAAGTTCTCGCGGCTAGATTGCAGAGAATATTTCAGTCTGATCATAAAAATCAATATATTGCAGATCAGGACTAATACTAAAATTGGAAACAGAATAGTTACACATCCTGTTGTTACGTGAGGATGTGAAAGGAGGAAGCATAAATTGAAAAATAAATAGATTGAATAATTAGCAGCACCTATGATAGGTTTCAGCCCTTTTAAATAGTGAAATTCCAGTCCCAGCCATTAGCTCACTCCAGAAAGTTTGAGATTTTAAATCCAAATAAAATTGCAGCATTGTATTAGTTTGAAATGTATTATCCCAGTGGATTTATTCTCCATATGCTGGCTTTACTTCGCCTGGCAGATGATAAAGAAGTGGTTTTAGTATGTGCGCTATCCAGCTAACGCCGATATTCCTACTGTCATGCATCTTCCAACAGATATACAGTCAACATAGCTGTACAGAGCTTGTGACATGCATGTACATCTTGTACTGCTGTTGCTTAGATTAAAAAGATAAATGAGGTCTTCCTATGCAAACATTAACAGCAACATAATTCAAGGGAGGCGGAAGCAAAGAAGGCTCAATTTGAATTATGATCATTTAAATATTATTTGATGCTGCGTGTTAAAACATTTCCTTTTGTCTTTCCAAGGTAAATTTTTATACTGCAGTGAATTTACTTGAAATATCAGGTGTGTTTAATCAAGTGCACTTTGCAACAAAGCATTACTAAATGACGTATTGCGAGAAGAGAAAATTTGTGACAAAAGTCAACAAAAAAGCACATTTACTGACAAAATTCTAAAATCTTACACGAGATTCCAATCACCGGCCATATGGCCCTTGCTATACTTCTCACCAGTAGAAATAAAGGCCATTTAAAATATTAGTTTTAAATTCAGGAGTGGCGTTGAACAAGAAAGCTCATTAAAAATTAGGAACAAATTAAGCCCATATATCAAAGTTCAAATCAATTATGCAAAATTGATCACTATAGAACATTCATGCATGACCTCGAATAACGGGCATCCATTTTGAAAGCAAACATTCCAATTTGGAAATTTGGCAGGTTATGTGGGATGTCTTCACAATACAAAGTCTGCAGTGAATATTTATAGTTTACAGCACAATATGCTGCAGAACACAAGGACAGGTCGAATACAATATTTACCATTTGGTGAAAATAAAACTGAACTTCACTACTTTTTGCTTCAGTCAGCATTTGACCATAAATTACGTTAAGCAATCCTAAATAAGTGTGAAATACATTAGTCTGCCCAATTTACGCATTCACAAAAATACAGCCAATAAATAAAATCCCCATTCTCTGCAATTTCTAGCATGTAGCTTTAATTACTAGAGCAAAACTACATCAACTACTTGCATGGACTGGAACTGGGTCAACTCCAGTTAACATATTCCATTCAGGCACAGGTTGTGCTGTACCTGACCCGAGAGAAAAAATATTCTTCTAGTTCGTACGTAGCTACATGGTAGGAGCCACATAGGTTTTACAAAGCTAATCTGATATCTGGTCCAGGGAAAGGTGGAAATAAAAAATAGCAAATCAGCCCTTCAATCCATAGTAGGGATTGAGTGTCTCAGGTTTGAGTCACACAACACGGGAACAGACCCTTAGGTCCAACTCATCCACGCTGACCAGGTTTCCCCAAACTAAAGTAGTTCCATTTGCCTGTGTTTGGCCCAAATCCCTCTAAGTCTTTCCTATTCGTGTGATTGTCCAAATGCCTTTTAAATGTTGTTTGGGCAGCAGTGTCTCAGTGGTTAGCACTGCTGCCTCACAGCGCCAGGGACCTGCGTTTGATTCCAGCCTCAGGTGACTGCCTGTTCAGAGTTTGTACATTCTCCCTGCATCTGCGTAACTTTCCTCAGTAGTGTGGTTTTCTCCCACAGTCCAAAGATGTGCAGGTTAGGTGGACTGGCCATGCTAAATTGCCCACACAAAGTCTAAGGTAGGAAATGCAGGGACTGAGGGGGGAGTGGGGGTCTTTTGTGGGCTGAACGGCCTGCATCCAAACTGTAGGAATCCTATAATTATGTAACTGTGCCAGCCTCCACCACTTCCTCTGCAGCTCATTCCATATATGCACCATGCCTGGTCAAAAAAAAGTTGCCCCTCAGGTCCCTTTTAAATATGTTTCCCCTTTCACCTTAAACCAATGCCCTCCAGATTTGGGCTTGCCTACCCTGGGAAAAGACTTTGATTATTCATATTGAGATTTTATAAACCTCGATAAAGGTCACCCCTCAGCCTCATATGCTCCAGTGATAGAAGTCCCAGTCTATCCAGCTTTTCCATACAACTCTGGCCACAGTAACATCCTTGTGAATCTTTCCTGCATCCTTTTCAGTTTAATAATATCCTTTCTATAGCAAAGTGACCAGAACTATACACAATATTAAAGCTTTCTTAAAAGATTTGAATGGTAGCACCTGTAGACAAGACTGTAGGATGGAGGAACAGGAGGTGGGGGGATTGGGGGGGGGGGGGGGGGGAGAAATCAGCCCAATGGATTTGAAATTTCTCAACTCCGGTTTCCTGCCTTTTCCCCATAAACCTTGGTTCACTTATTCATTAACAATCTCTCAGCCATCAATGTAATTAACAACCAAGCCTCAACTGCTCTCTGTGGTAAAGAATTCTGCAAATTCACTATACTCGCAACAGAACGTGGATCAGTAAAATTCAGCGTTTGAGGCTAAATTTGAGCTGGAGAACATGGAGCATTCAAATTTCAAAGGTAAACCCTAAATACATAGATGATACTGAGGATTGTAAAAGGGTTCCAGACAGTATAAAGTGTTGCTTTTCCTACCCCCCCCCCCCCCCCATTGCTAGCTTCATATATACAGCAAATTCAAGGTGATCAATTTTAGACAGATTACAAATTAGGAGACCAATGATTTTAAGCTTGGTTAATGACAAACATTACCAGAAGACAACATATCTATAGTTAATATTTAGATCCTGAGCCAATACTCAACCTTGAACTTGATTAATGAATCTGCTTTTGGACTGAAAAAGCCATGTGCAGGTTAACTGTTAAGAAAAGTGTCTCCAAACCATTCAGAGCAATTGTTTTTAACACTAGTTGAAATAGGATCTACCCAGTTTTACCTTGAAGATGTATCTCTATGTCTTCATCTTGTAATATTTGTCATTAACCAAGCTTAAAATCATTGGTCTCCTAACTTGTGATCCATCTAAGATTGATCACCTCGAATTTCCCGACTTGTTTGAGTCACATCACAACAACCTTAGCAACATAAAATTCAAAGCCATGGGAAAAAGATTGTACAATGAGGGCCCGTTACTAGAGACGTTCAGTCACATGTACACTCCCAGAGATTCAGGATTAAAGCAGTTATTTCTCACTATTGAAGTTAAACAATTAACAGTAATAGGCAATTTGGTACAAGCATGGATTAGATGAATTGAAGTGGCCTTTCCTTCATCATGTTGCAATACCCGACTTAGTTTTTGTAGATCCCTTGAAGAATTACATGCTTCCCTTAACTACTGTCTGCCACAACAATTCTACCCACAGTTAAAGCCAAAAGATGCAATTGGAAAATTCTCAACTTTATAGGAAAATAGTTTCAGCAGCAATTGTGGGAATAACATCTTTGAACCACAGCAGACCTACACTTATTAGGTGCCCGAGTCGACTCAGGCCTCTCACCCCACCAGAAGTTTAGGTGCAAAAAAAAAGGGAAGAGACCAACTTTGCTTCTGAAACAGGGAAACTTGCAAACAGGTTGAACTGCAATGAAATCAGGTGTCCAATCTATAGGCAAATTACTCCACCAACTAAAGACACTGGCATCTTTAAAATATGTTCACCAAGTTGTTTTAAAAATCAAAAGGCATCAGGAAAAATAACTAATGAAAGCAATAACAGGGCATGTAATATTTCCGACTGCTTTTTGATGACTTACTTGTGTTTTAGAAACACAGGCTGAGTTTACACAAATATGCCTTACAATTAAAATGTATTGTTAACACAGGATGCCACAACATGGGGGTGGTTATAAGTCATTTGAGTAATAATCGTTCCACATATTCCCCCATGCCCAAAATCAAGGAAAAACAGCACTCTGCACTTCAGTATAGGGAGTACCAGAGAACATCACCATAGTACGAATGGTGGACCATTGGCAAACTAATGACCCAACTCAAAACATTCTCTTGCTGCCGGGTTTTCCTCATAGCATGCCAACCCAACGTCCACTAGAGGGCGGCGCTGCAGCTTGCAGGGTTCAGCTACCAGGGACCTAATGCAGCAATTTCTTTTGGTGTCTTTGCAAAATGAAGATCAGTTTTCTAAAAAAAAGTGTTCCAAAATGGTCAAGGTTACTGAGTGGCAGGGGGAGAGAGAAAAAAAAACACAGACGTAAGACTGCAGATAAAGCACCGAGAGGAGCGGTGACCTACAATTCCTTCAAGGCAAATAAACTGAAAACCAAAAGCTGCGGTGCACATTTTAAACTCCCTCACATAACTTCGCAATTGCCAAAGACCGAAAAGCCGTCACTCCCCACAGACTATGCTCATGAACGCTCCCGCAAATGGACTCTATATTAATTCATTTTTAAAAAAATGTTGCAGTGGGGGTGGGCATGTGCAGGACAGATTGAGGTCAGTATATGTAGAAATGCACATCTGTGGTCCCTATTAACCAGAGTTGGTTCTAAAAGGAGGGGAGACGCACACAAACAGGCGACATATCAAAGACTTTCCTCACCCAGCGAGAGAGTGTCCAAGGCCGCGCGTTTTGACTGCATCAAAAGGTCATCCACCGCCCCCCACCCCCCGGACAAATACCTCAACATCATTCCACAAACTCTTTGCACCATGCTGACAAAACATTTATTTTTTTGTTCTTGGAATAGTAAATAATGAAATACACGCTTAAAAATTGGCCAGCTCGGCCGTGAAAGTTTCCCCTGTCTCAGCTCTCCCCCCCCCCCCCCCCAACCACCAAACCCCCTCGCTAGCCCTACCTCAGGTAGTCTCTGCGACAGAGGATGAGGTTCGCCTTGGTGTACAGAGTTGAGCCCACCTCTCCCAGGCGGCAGTCACAGCAGGCACATTTCAGACAGTCCTCATGCCAGTACTTATCCAGCGCCTTCAGGAGGTAACGGTCTTTAATCTTCCGGTTGCAGCCAGCACAACCCTTCGGCTTGGTGTCTGGCTGAGCTGAGAGCATTTGTATACCTACAGAAAGGAAAAGTGGGGAGGGGAATGAGAAGAGCAGGACACACAAAAAAAACCAACACAACACCACCAGGTCAGTGAATGACTGTGTCCTATTCCTGCACAGTATTCGGTTGCTCGCGTTAAGCTAAATCATGAGTACTCAGTTTCTAGCTGGGCTGTGTGAAGTGCGACAAAAAATGACAACATTACTGCTCCAACTGCCGTCTCCGGTGTTCAGGCTGGGGAGGCTTGTTGAGAAGCGGCAGCGCCTGGTTATATGCGATGGTAACTGGACAGTGTCACCCTTCCCTGGTGGAAGAGATGATGCACATCCATATGGCAGACCAGGAGACGCAAACAACCTCCTCTCAGAGCCAGCAACGAGACTTTAATCCGTTATTTACAATCAAATGGTATTTCCAACAAGTCAAACTTTCTCCATTTCACACCGCCCCGAGCCCAGTTCCGCAGCCTGATGATACAGCTGAAGATAGCGCCCCTTCCACCCAAGTACTGGTCAGTTCACTTAAGTTGAAACGATTTTGTTTTTGGTACCATTTGGTGGTTTAATGGACTAACCTCGTGTGCCCACAGTTGGAAATATCCTCCCCAGTTCACACAGATCTCAATAGTACCAAAAGTCCATTATATTGGAGGAATTAAAAAAGCCTCTTTTTTAAAAAAGGGAAGAGAATTTTTAGATCAAAACAGCAATTACTGCCTTTAATTTTCGATAGCTTCTCAGACATACACATCCATTTGATGGAAACCTAGATTTAGAAGTGAGAGTTTGGGCATGGTCCACAGTGTTTACATTTCTTAATGATCTCAGTCCATTTAAATAGCGCTCACTCCAATTGCTAAGATTTTATTGTAAACAGACCTCACCATCACCTTCTTCTGCTCTTTTACCCTAATGGCACTTAATTCTCTTCCCCCCCGCCAAAAAAAACAAAACCGAGCTAGACCAGAGGGGAGGAGCAGGGACTAACTCATTACCATGCTCAAGATTAGTAAGACTTTCACTTCCGTGGAATATGTTGCGCTCCATTGTTTTGTTTTAAAAAGAGAACAGATTCCTAAACCGATCCTTAACTCATTTGTCCCTGGGGAGGGGAGGGCAGAGAGAGAGAGAGAGAGAGAGAGAGAGAGACAGACACAGAGACTGAGGGAAAGATTTGGCAAATTGGAAGTTTTTGGTCCCGCTTAATAAAAAAAAGGTGGTAAATGAGAAGGAGAGAATTTTGCCAACACTGTTTCATTATATCATTGATGGATGGCAAACAAAAGATTTTTGAGGGGTGGGTGAATAATAAACGTTGGAATCAATCTTAAAGCCGTTTCTTTCTCTCTCGCTCCTGGTTCAATGGGTCCAGAGCGCCCCTGCGGATAACCACCCTCCGGAATTACAATGCAAATAAATGTCCCCAGTTCAGGCTTTTTTTAAAAAAAGCTATTTCTTTATAAAGAACTGGAGCTCGGAACCAATTTGATTCCCACTCCCTTCTTAGATGTAGCTGTAAGGCTGAAGAGATACTGACATTTTTCCACTCTTATCAGTTTAATTACAGTTTCCATGGCAGCAAAGTGCTGGTGCTTGGCAAAGGCCAATGAGATTTTGCGACGGCCACCCCAATTTCTGATGCAGCCAGCATACAAAACACACAGTAAAGAGAAAAGCCCACTCTCATCGCTAACATGCTCAATTTAATGTCTTTTTCTCCCCCCCTTTCTCTACCCCGCGAGAAGAATGGTTTGAATAATGCGAAGAGAGCCATTTACAGATGACAACACTTTTGACAGAAAAAAGGAATCCTTCAGAAAGCACTAAAATAAAAAATCATGCAAGTCACAGAAGGCGTCACGCTGCTTGTATAGGTGGAAAAGGCAGAGAGATTCTTATTCCACAAACCTCTGAAGAACTCGGCTTTGTGCAGAATCGCAGACACACACACATACAATAGCATCGAGAATCACGTTCGCCGCCTTACCATAAAATAACTTTCCTCCCCTTTTTTGCATCGGTGTGTGTACGTTTTTTTTTAGAAGAGGGGGAGGGGGGGGGTGCTTGGTAGGGTGACCAGGTCTCTAGCAGTTTCTTGCTGGAAGAGCCGGTTCCTTCCCCGTCAGGGTGAACTGGCGACGATGAGCGAGTACACCGAGCCAGGTCATTGTTGACACCGACAAAGACACACGCTTTACAAACGTACCGCACGTTTCCAATCATCAGCCTGACACTTCGAGGCAGTTAGTGTGAATGCGGAATGACAGCCCCACACTTTTTTGGTAGGGGGTGGGGGAAGGAATTTACTTGTAACCCCCCCCCCCTTGCAGTGGCAAGAGCTCCCCCACACAAAAAAAAAACTTTTTGTATTTTTTTTCCATTAACAAGAATCCCAGAAAATATCTAACCAGAGGAAACTTACCTTAGCCTCAAAAAAACAAATAAGTCCCCTACAGAAGGGCGCAGTGACAACGCAGAAAGTTCAAATCATTCAGAAATATAAAACGCACACTCTACAAAAGCAAAACACAGCCCAGAGTAGCCGGGAAATAGCCAGAGGGATACTCTTTCCACTTACCGTCTCTATTCAACATGAAAAAGAAACCCTCTCCAAAATATGTTCAGAATACAGCGTGTACTTTCTTCCAACGCAAGGTCAACACACGGAATGCACTTGAATCGTTAAAAGAAAGTTTTAAAGATAATGAGATCCCCAAGGAACTGCCAGTAATCGAGTTGATCACAACGGAGCTACAGGTGTTCCGTCTGGGTATCTGCAGTGTAACCTTTCCCTGCGACGAATGATGGAGGACAACTTACCTATCAGCTTATAAGAATTGTCCTAAACGAATTCAGCCTCATCATCTGCAAATTCAATCCTTCGCCAGCGAGACACACAATGCAGTAAAAGGTCATTCAATTATTAGCGAGGTAGCGCGGCTGCCGCCACACACACACACAGACGCGCACACACACACTCGACAAGGCACACGGCAGCGCTCCCCCAGACTTCGATATTACCACACGCACACACTCTGCTGTCGACCCAAGTCCAGCTATAGCCCTGGGATGAATCCTGTCTCAATGGCTAATTTCCCCATGGTGAAAATTTAGGAACAGCCGCAAGCTTTTGGTTAGTCAGAACCACACACACACACACAAGCCGTTCTCAGGGAGGGGTGTGTATAAAAAAAGCTAGAAAACCAACCTCTTGAGTGCGTCCAGTTTCAGAGACTGCGGATTAATGAGAGCTTTCTTATTGATTTAACCGTTTCACAAAAAAAGTGTAGTAGAGCCGAGTTGTGGTTCCCCCTCCCCGTTTCACAAAAAAACCTTCTCTACTGTTTAGCCCTTTACAACTATGAGATATCAACGCCTTTTGTTAGCCAATACATGCACACATACAGAGCAGCGAGTGAGACAAAATCAAAACAAATAGAACAGCTAATGAGGACAATTAAATTAATTATGTTCAAGGAGATGAGTTTTTTTTTAAAAATCTGTATGATCTGCTATCCCTCGTTTGCAAGGACTGCTCTGTAATTCATGGCAAATGATTAGGGCATCTATGCAAATCTTTGTTTAAATCATTCAACTAATTAAATGATAGGATTATTCTTCTGCCTACAGTGACATCATTTCCCAGTAATTAGTACTCTATTTAGACTGTAGCAATAGATTCTTAATAGCACCAGCGAGTTGCAGACGTTTAACCATTTTCTCACGCGTCTGAGAAACTGTCCAAAACCCCGGTTCTATATTGTACTTTTACCTCCTCGGAGGTGAATAATACGCCCCAACTTCATTTGAAGAGAAAACACATAGGAATCAATAGTTAACATTCAGCTCCATGCTACTCATTTCTCTCATTCCCACCCCCACCCACTACACAAAATGTAATGATAATAAGATGGGTCATAAAATGCTCCTCTTTTCATTATGACTGATGAAATGCATTAAAACTGACAGGGTATTACCTGACAGTAATTAGGTTTTGTCATGAATTAAATTATTTGAATGCGGACTATCTTCCCAATCGTGCAATTTTCAGGGAATTTTTTAAGTCAGAAGAGACAGAAAATAGCATTTCCCCCCTCTCTTCATAATCATATGAATTATTCACAGAATCATCACAAACCATACAGTTGAAGAGGCCCACCACTTAGTGCATTGCACAGATGTGATCAGCAGTGATGACTAGCAATGAAATACTAGGGGACACACACGCACAGTGATTTGGTGAACAAGAGGTGGAATTTAATCATCAATTGATATTCACATATTAAAAAAACAAACACTAATTCATAATCTCCACAAAATCCTCCCTTCTTTTCATTTTCAAACATAAATTTTTGCATTTACTCCCTCTGTCAAGCCAGAAGGGAGTTTTAATGTAGGCGAGCATTTTCTTTCACTGTGGGCAAATTAAGTGCTAAATTGAAAACTCTCAAGAAACCCCTTTTAAAAAGAACTAAAACAAAGTAGCTATTTCTTATATTTAAAAAAAATGTTCCAGCCCAAACTGATTCTCAAAAATATATTGCAACCTTTCCATTCATCAACTAAGGCAGTTTATCCCCTATTTCACAAGCACCCTTTAAAATCAAATTCAACACAGAAGACTGTAATAGATAGAACTCACCTTATTTCAAACCACTGCTGAGCAGGTTTCAAAGAAAAAGATCCGTCAAGTTTTCACTTTTTTAAAAAACTGCTTTGCACTAATGCGTTGTTTTGAGTTCTTTCCTTTTCCTCAAAAGGAGATCAAACAGAAATCCTATATTCACAAATAGAAACACTAAACAGTGTTGTTGAGGCAAGAATTAAGTGTTAGGCTGTTTCTTCCTCTTCTGAAAATAAAACTCTGATTCCGGGGAAGACAGAGAGAGAGCAAATTTCTTTTCATGGGGATGATGGCAGAACCAGTTAGTTGTTCCTTCTAACCGCGACAGCAGGGATGAAAGGGCCACCTGTCTCTCTCTTCTCAAGCTGAGCACAAAACCTGAGTGGGCCAGCTTCTTTTCCTCCAGTATTTAAGCACCTCACCAGGTCCCTAGTTAGCAGCTTCCTTCAGCTCATCCAAGAAGCTGACAAGTACTGTTAGAGGAGGCTGTACATGTTGCTCTAATGGACCTCATTAAGTTCTACTTACAGATGTTCTCTTAACATAATTGATCTGTGGTGAGTTGAGAGGACTGAAACTTATTCCCCAGCCCCCAATTACGGTTGGGTAATTAGATCCCCAACCTCCAATTTTTCACATTCACCCTTCTAACATTCCAAAATATCAAAGTATCTCTTTCTCACAAAGCCCCCCTTACTGGACTCCACTCGCTCATAGTATTGACAGTTAGATCTGCTAACCTTTGTAGTGACGCCAGATTTAATAGCACATTCAGTTCACTGACAGAGCTCCGTCTTTTTTTCCTCTCCCCCTTTGCTTCCTTTTTATTCTACTCTGATAACAAAGGGGAAGAGAAACTAACTTTGTATGGTTTGTACTTTTTGATAAAAGCTACTAATGATCAGCCGTGGCAGGGGAAATTCTGTTTTAATGTCTTTTTTCAAAATCTGTTTTAATTCCTCAGATAGGAACTTTAAGGAGCAATGAAGGAGAGAGGTGCTGCTCTGAAACAGTGAGGGAAAAATACTGCACACCTGGGACAGATGAAGCCAAACTACTGCTTTTATAATGCCAATCAGCAACGCTGTTATCATCCTGCTAATTAGGAAAGCAGCCTAAAACAGAGAGCACTTTGGGAAATGGTAATACTATGGTTTTGCACTTAAAAGGGTAGAAATTTCCTGTACTGTAGAATTGTGGATTGGCTTTGACAATCCTTTAACTAATGGATAAGGTTTACTGTGCACTTCTCCTCTGAAACAAAGAATTTGCCAAAGGAACTTTGATGGTCTCGAGGGAGTCAAAGGTCACATCACATCACAAAATTGGTGGAATGAATTTTCGAGATGAGGGAAACAAATTCTATACACACTAATGCAGCAGTACTTTGCCAAAAGTGAACACTTGTCTGTATTTATTGCCGGTCTGAGGGTTCAAGGCACTCTAAGAATATTAGGAAGGGCTCTGAGGAAGGGTCACTCAACCTAAAATGTTAACTCTGGTTTCTCTTCACAGAAGCTGTCAGACCTGCTGAGCTTTTCCAGTAATTTATGTCTTTGTTTCTGATTTACAGCATCTGCAGTTCTTTTGGTTTTTACTAAGAATATTAGGGGCAATTAAATGTTATGGTTTGTTAAGGGCTCCTTAATGTAATTGTGGGTGAACCCATGTAGCCTTTGTGCAGGATTGTCAAAGACTGAATATAATCCTCCTGGTTATAGTGAACATAACAGAGAGAAACATTTCAAAGTTTCACCACTTCAACAAGAGAAATGAATAATGTGGAGGTATGCTTCAAGGTTCTAAGACTGCCGGGAATGTTGCAAGAGGAGAAGAGGTCAACTCAGGTACAAAGAGGCTTAGGAAATGTGCAATGCACAACTGCTCAAGGTCAATGCAAAGTAAATAGACTCCCTGCGCATCATGGAGGTATGGTGATGAGCAGACTTGGAATCACATTTTGGGTTAGCACAGATGCAGTGACTGAGTTATGCTTGGTGATCTGAGAGAAGCTATAAGGACATTTATTGAGATAACACGGTGTGAAGCTGGATGAACACAGCAGGCAGAGCAGCATCAGAGGAGCAGGAAAGCTTGACATTTCGAGTCGGGGCTGTTCTCCAGCATTGGCAGTTCCTACTATCTCAGGACATTTATTGATCTGCATTGTCCTGCCCCTGCCAGAAGTAGGGGACCAACATCACCTAACTTCGTAGATAATGTTAGAAAGGTTTCCACACTCAACCATTTTCGTGTGTAATGTTCCACGATGAGCTTGTCTGAAGCCTTGTATCATCACAACCTAGCTACACTCATTTCAGCAAGCAAAATCCTTGCCTTCTCCAAAACGGGTGGCATCTTCAAAACATGCACACTATATAAACAGCCACAAGAATACAAACCACCTGATGTTTGCTGGGTTGAAATTTCTAAGAGTGGGCAGGAGCTCTGAGAGGAACACTATCTGACAGCTCTTTTTTTAAACATGTCCATAGTCAGTGTGGCCAACAGTATTTAGCTCCCTGATAATAAAATGTGAGGCTGGATGAACACAGCAGGCCCAGCAGCATCTCAGGAGCACAAAAGCTGACGTTTCGGGCCTAGACCCTTCATCAGACCCTTCTCTCTGATGAAGGGTCTAGGCCCGAAATGTCAGCTTTTGTGCTCCTGAGATGCTGCTGGGCCTGCTGTGTTCATCCAGCGTCACATTTTATTATCTTGGATTCTCCAGCATCTGCAGTTCCCATTATCACTGATACAGTATTTAGCACCCTGTCAAGTTCAGAATACAGCAACAGAGACTGCATTGCAGAATTATGCTGGCTTCCTGCATACGGGGAAGACATTGGAAGGACAAGAAGGAGGGAGCAGCATAGAGATGGTGGGTAATATAATGGGCAGGGGTCAGAGAGACATTGGGCTCACATTTCTGGGGTAGGGGGTGATGTGGGCAATGACCATTGGCAGCTTCATCATGGGTGAGGGCCTCTAATTGAAAGGGGGGATCATTAGACAGGCTTTCCTGGAGTTCTATGATGGAGGGGAGCACTCCTGTTCCTCCTGGAAAGACAAGTTTGATTCCTCAGCAAGTAAGATTTCCCTCCATTAGTTTCCAGATTTCTAGCGCTCATCATATTGAATGGTGGAGCAGGCCCAAAGAGGTGAATGGCCTATTCCTATTTTCTAAGTTCTCAAGTTTCGATCCTTTAATGTTTTCCAGGCTGCAGGAACAGTGGGTAATCAAGAAGGCAAATGGTATCTTGGCCTTCATAGCATGAGGATTCAAGTATTTTTAAAAATTTTATTCATTAACAGAATGAAGATGTTGCTGGTATTTATTGTCCAGAGGGCAGTTCAGAGTCAACCACATTGCTGGGAGTCTGGAGTCACATGTAGGCCAGACCAGGTAAGGATGGCAGTTACTTTCCCTAAAGTACATTAGTGAACCAGATGGGTTTTTTCCTGACAATCGATTCATGGTCATCATTAGGTTCTCAATTCCAGATTTTTTAAATTGAATTCAGACTGAAGAGAGACAGGATTGGTTAGGACTGTGTTCATTAGAGTTTAGAAGAATGTGGTGTGTGATTTCTCATTGAAAACTATAACATTCAAACAGGACTAGACAAAGTAAATGCAGGATGAATGTTTGCAATGATTGGGGAGTCCAAAACCAGGGGCCACGTTCTAAGGATATGGGATAGATCATTTAAGACTGAAGTGAGGAGAAATTTCTTCACCCAGAGAGTGTTGAGCCTGTGGAATTCTCTGCCACAGAAAGTGGTTGTGACAAAATATTGACTGTTTTCAAAAAGGAGCCAGATATGGTTCTGAGGGCGAAAGGGATCAAAGACTATCTGGAGAAAGAAGGAACAATGTACTTAATTGGCTGATCATCCTTGATCATACTGAATGACAGAATGGAATCAAAAAGCCAACTAGTCTGCCCCGCTCCAATTTTCTGTGTTTCTACTAACTTAGGAAATCTGTCTGGGGGGTCAACATAAAAGCTGGGGGTGTCTGAGGTAGGCAGCTTCATTAAAATATTTAAGTGAGACCTGAATACTGTGAGGAGTTTGTTTCCCCATGACCTTGCCCCTGCTTTGTTACAATTGAGCACAGAAAAGATACAATGGAATATACAGAACCTAGAGTGAGGCATTCTGGGTGGATGGTTTGCAATGCATAGTGGCACTAATAGCATGCGTTGAATTCACATACAAGCCGAGGTCACAATGTTGGACGCTTCTTCTCAATCTTTCCCCTCACCTGAGGTGTGGTGATCCTCAGGTTAAGCCATCATCAGTCATCTCTCTGTAATGAGAGAGCAGCCCTATGGTCCTCTAGACTATAGCAACATTACCGACTTTTATTGCCAGTTTTATGAACCAGTTCCCTTTTACACGTGGTGTCTTTAGCCAGCCTATGCCAGCATTCTTTTAATTGTCATAACAGTGAGCATTGTTCCATGATGAATACTCCATCAAAGTTGCTTTCTGCAACCCATTCTCTTTCTTGCCATGTGTGGCATAATATTTCTCATATCAGGAGAGGGATGGTGCCCTGGTGGTAATGCCACTGGATCAGTAAACTAGAGGTCCTGGTTAATGCTCTGGGGGCAGATAATGGAATTTGAATGTAGTCAATTAATCTGGAAATCAAAGCTAATCTCATCAATGGTGTGCATGTAAACACTCATCTGGTTCACTAACATCGTTTGAGGAATAGAAAGTTTCCATCCTTTCCTGGCTGGTCTACATGTTATTCCTGACCCACAGCAACATAGTTAATTACTCCTTAGACAACATGTCCATCCTAGGCCTCCTGCAGTGCCACAATGATGCCAGCCGAAGGTTGCAGAAACAGGAACTCATATTCCGATTGGGAACCCTGCAGCCCAATGGTATCAATGTGGACTTCACAACCTTCAAAATCTCCCCCTCCCCCACTGCATCCCATAACAAGCCCAGCTCGTCCCCGCCTCCCTAACCTGTTTTTCCTCTCACCTATCCCCTCCTTCCACCTCAAGCCGCACCCCCATTGCCTACCTACTAACCTCATCTGGCCCCCTTGACCTGTCCATCTTCCCCAGACTGACCTATCCCCTCCCTACCTCCCCACCTACACCCACCTCTACAGGTTCCATTCCCACCCCTTTAACTTGTCTGTCTCCCCTCCACCGATCTTCCCCTCTATCCATCCGCCTCCACGTCTCTCCCTATTTATGTCAGAACCCTCTCCCCATCCCTCTTTTCTGATGAAGGGTCTAGGCTCGAAATGTCAGCTTTTGTGCTCCTAAGATGCTGCTTGGCCTGCTGTGTTCATCCAGCTTCACAATTTGTTATCTCTAATTCTTAACAGCCGTCTGAATTGGCACAGCTAGTCATTCTGTTCAAGGATAAACACATATGAGCAACAATTGCTTACCTTGCACATCCCACTGAACAATAAAAAAATCCTGTTTATTACGTTCTTGTTATTATTTCTCTGAAACAGTGCTGTCAAACCGGAGCCAAGCTGATCTGTAAGACCAAAGCTAAGACACCTGTCTTTGAGGATGCAGTTTATTAGCTACTCAGTCTTACAGCTCCTTCCACACACCAACCCCAGTTTTATATCTACCTAGTCAATTAATTACTCAAATTACCCCAATCACCTGCTTAGCTGCGTGCTATATTAACAAGTGCAGCAATTTTGTTGTAATTTTTAATATACTTGCCTCCTGCCTACAAAGTTAAATCTAACTGCTTTACAGATCTAGTGTCCTTTCCTCCCCATTTTTCAACTTATGGAATCTTACTTCAGCCTTCACTGAATTTCAGACCTCAAGGGCTGAAATTTCCTGTTTGCCATTTAAGTGTAGAGGTAGTTGAGTTTCATGGTGCCAACTGTGCCATGGCTGGGCCAATTTGATCTTCTACCTCCACCCTCAGAAATTAACAAGTCAAATGTTTCATTGAGAATCTCATTGTGAGCAAGACAGAAATGCTCAACACTGGCTGGTGTCATCCAGTTTTAATGCCTCTGGCATTGTATCTGAAGTATTTTAAGGGGAGACAATGGCCTAGTGGTATTATCACTAGACTGTAAATCCAGAGACCACAGATAACAACCGGGCACCCAGGTTCAAATCCCACCACGACAGATGGTGGAATTTGAATTCAATAAATATCTGGAATTAAGAATTTACTGATGACCATGAGTCCATTGTTGATTGTCAGATGAAAAACCCCATCTGGCTCTCTGATGAAGGGTCTAGGCCCGAAACGTCAGCTTTTGTGCTCCTGAGATGCTGCTTGGCCTGCTGTGTTCATCCAGCCTCACATTTTGTTATCTTGGATTCTCCGGCATCTGCAGTTCCCATTATCTCTGGTTCACTAATGTCCTTTTAGAGAAGGAAACTGCCATCCTTACCTGGCCTGACCTACATGCGACTCAAGACCCACAGCAATGTGGTTGACTCTGAATCTGGGCAATTAGGGATGGGCAGTAAATGCTGCCTAGCCAGAGGCACCCTCATCCTGTGAATGAATAAAGAAAATAAAAAGTCTAGTTCCAGTTCACTTCAGACGGTGCTATCCAGGAATGACCTTTCACACTGTTCTGCTCAAGTCTAATCACTGAGGACATACCCCAGCAGAAAGTGAAGGATGCCACCTGTTTCACAGTTCAAGACCTGAAGAGTTGGTGAATGGGGTCATGAAGAGGTGGTCAGTTCTTTTTCCAGTACAGTAGCACCTCCAGACCCAGCAAGCTAAACAGAAATTGCAGCACAGTTAATGCAGTGTCCCACACAAAGAGGGTGTATAGCATTGCAGAAAGATGTTCAATGACCTTCTGCACTCTGCAAGGTTAAGTATTACCATCTTTTCTTTGCTACCTCACACTCAAAGGGCCATTACTCACTCACACTCTGCCACTGCCACATATCTCTCATAGGTCAATGGGCCACACCCTCAGTATCGAGAGAGACCCAATGTCTCTCACATATTTCTCATCTTCAATAATGATAACCCTTCTTATCTGTTGCATTTCCTACACATTCTTTGGGGATATCTAACTATTTCTTGAATGACAATTAACCACCCTTACATCCTCTTCCATCATACTCAATCCCTCCCTTTGTCTCATTGCAGAACAAAAAATGGGCTCAAAGCTGAGCCAAATTGTTAGAGACAGACAAGATGTTAGTGGGCATTAAACTTCTGACTCTGCAACAAGAAAACAGTTGAATTGGCCAGAGGAGAGCAGATTTTGCATGTGACCACTGTGAAACTCAAATGGGGCAGCTGACCCAGTTAGTTACATTGTGCTGTGCTGCTGTCCAATTACCACCAGGTGTTGATTCCTTCTTCATTTGTTCAAACTTTGTTCACGTTCTCTAAGTAATTTCCGCTCTTCTCTCATGCAGGACACCCAGCAGCACCCAGCAAAACCTTCAGAAAGGAGCCAGCGCAGGACGCCCTCAGCTCGAATATAGCTCTGGGGACGAAGCCAGTAAAACCTAAAGATAGCGTCTCACCCGAATCCTTCACCAGCTCAGAGAATTTTACACTTGGTGAGTCCTCATTTGAGTTTAGACTCAGGGATGTTCTCCTTCTGAGTTCAGTGAGCAAACAATCACTACATTGCAGAAAAGGTCTATTCAGCCTATCGAGTTTGTACAAAGTTCCCACCCCTAGGGAGTTGTTAGTTGGTTCGCTGAACTGACTGGTTTTTGTGCAAACATTTCATTTCCCTTCTAGGTCACGTCATCAGCCTCTGTTGAAGCGCTGTCATTCTGTCCTGCTTTGGATTTATATGGTCCGTTCTGTCATGGTGGGCAGTCTTGTTTCCAGTTTTGTACTGTAGTGGTATGTAGATGGGTTCCATTTCAATATGTGTGTTTATTGCGTCAGTGGTTGAAAACCAGGCCTCCAGGAATTCTTGTGCTTGCCTCTGTCTTGTTTGTCCTCGTTCTGTAACTTTGTCCCAGTTAGTTGAGGTCCTTCCATGTCGGATTGTATTGAAAGGGGGGAGAGTTGGTCGTGCTGTTTTGCTGCTAGTCGGTGTTCATGTATCCTGGCGATAGGTTTCCTGCCCATATGTCAGGCATCAGCGGTCAAAGCTGTCAGAATAATCAATGTTTGCAAAGATTGCAAAGACACAGTACACCCCGGCACACTGGCCACCCTACGCTATATTAGAAACATATCAGAACTGACTACAAGACTCCAACGACCTCTTGGAATAAGGATAGCGCACGAACCAACAGCCACACTTCGCCAGTTACTCTCAAAGATGAAAGACCGAATACCCACAATGAGCAGGACAAATGTGATATATAAAAAACCATGCAGCAAATGTGAGAAGCACAACATAGGATAGACGGGCAGGAAACTCGCCACCAGGATACATGAACACTGATTTGCAGCAAAAAGGCATGACCAACTCTCCCTCCTTTCAATACACTCAAACATAGAAGGACATCAATTTAACTGGGACAAAGTTACAGTACTAGGACAAGCAAAACAAAGACACACACAGGAATTCCTGGAGCCTGTTTTTCATCACCAATGCAATAAACAAACATGTTGAAATAGACCTATCTACATACCATTATGGTACAAAATCAGAAACAAGGTTGCCCACCATAGCAGAACGGATCAAATAAATTCAAAATTGGGATAGAACGACAGTGCTTCAACGGAGGCTACACAGCACTGATGATGCCACCTAGAAGAGAGAAGAAACATCTGCATGAAAATCAGTCAGCTCGGCGAACTAACCAACAAATCCAACTGCAACCCGAGCCACAGATATTTGTTAAAACATTAAACCCCCAACCCAATCCCTGTAGTCCTGCAGCTACCATGGCTAACCCACCTAGCTTGCACTTTCCTGGACATTTAGCCTGGCCAATCCACCTAACTTGCACATCCTTGGACAGTGGGAGGAAACCAGAGCACATGGTGGAAATCCACGCAGACATGGGGAGAACATGCAAACTCCACACAGTCACCCAAGCCTGGAAACAAATTCAGGTTTGAGGCAGCAACAGCGACTGCCAAGCTACCACACCGCCCCAGTAATGATAATCTGTGGGGAGTGTCAGAAAGGTAACACAATGCTATTGAAGACACCTGAACCCTCACATTGATAGCAATCAAACTAAATGTTATCTCCTCAAAACAGTGTGGTATGGAGGCTTCCTGAGTAGGCAACAGTCATGCTTCAATAAGGACTTCTGAGGTGTGGGACCTTATCTAGTAGAGCAATGGACTACCAAAATCTTTATACTACAGCAAGATTTCAACCAGTAATCCCCTTAAAAGGCATCCCCTCCACTTCCTTCCACATTATGTCCTTGCATTGTTCTATTTTATTTTCAGAACATAGCAGCCACAATGTGTTGCCTTCCAAAACTTGCTGAGGAATGTCATTAGAAGTGGGAAACTTCAGTTTCTCCTTGTTATCAAGTCAGAGCTCACTGAGATAGCACTCTGAAAATCACACCCTTTCATTCCTCAAGTCATCACAGAAGTTAAAGATTTCAAAAGCAATACACAAAGTCCTTGATTTTCAGATTCGGGTGGATAGAAAGCACAGACCAGTTTTCTGTATGTGAGAAGAAGCACTATTCATTCCAGGTAATTAGATTCATGCAACACGTAAACAATTAAATTAGTTAAGTGCATTTTTCAAATTAAAGCTTGAAACTCCCTGAAAAACCTCCCCTTACACACATATAAGCAGACTGACATAAACAGGTGGAGAGAATCTCATGGGCTGAGGGGAAATGGGACAAACAGTTCTGGCATCTTTGATCATTAGATCTGCTGGGTTCTTTCTTTCAGATCCAAAGGTTTCAACTTGACCCCATTTCCCAACCCTGTCTAATGGTTTGCAAGAAGCACAGGGTGGCTGGTTCACTTACAAACGATCACTGACATCCAATTCACAGCTCTGCTGGAGCAAAAGATGAGCTGGTTTGAAGTGACATACTGCAGAATAGTAACAGAGGGAGCTGAGGACTGCTGTAGTCCTGTTGATTTCTCTTCTGGACTTACTATCTTCTCTCCATCTTGCTCCAAGCTTGTTCAACTATCTGGTAACCAATGACATAGTTGTTGCCAGGCAGAGAAGCTTAGTCATTGATAACTGGCCATTGGTCCACGAGAATCAGTACCACTTGTAAACGTCTCTCGGCTACGGTTCGTCTGCACATTTCTAGAATCACAGCCACACAAGCAGTGTTCACAACGCGTATCAAATTCCTTACTTTTGTAAAACATTCAGCCATTCTTGTAAACCCCTGTTTTCTCATTTCAATCCACTTGTTTGTGACACTTGTTTGTCCTACATGACAAGGAGGCAAAGAGTGGGCAAATGTAATGCAATGGTTCCTTGAGGCTGTAATTTGAAATCCAAACTCTTCGACAATTGCTGACAATGAAGGGAAAATTGGAGGCAGCTAGGTGACATTACTAGATCAACGAAGGCACCAAAACTGCGTTTGCCACCAGGAAGGCCTCAAAAGCAAAGTTATTAACTCTGTTCCTGAAGCGAAAACAATAACATGCTCTGATCATTTTGTAGGCGGTCACAAGGCATTTTGTAAAGTTATTGTGCTGTTGATTTTCGAAAGTTCCAAATCTGTGTTAGTGTCAATAACTTGCAGGTTGTGCTTGTGATACATTTGTTGCCCCTGCCCCCATATTTCATCTGGCATGGATGAAGAGTTGAGGAGAATGATCATTTTGGACCCTGAAGGTATATTGTACAGAAGAAGCAAATGCCGGCTTTTGGTGAGTGGCAGACACTAGGTACCTGCATTGTTTTCTTGGTCAGACTTTTCTGCCATCTAGTTTCTTACAGGAGGGAAGGGAAACTGGAAGTTGAATGTGAATAGGATGATTTCAGCATGAATGAGATGTGAATACATTCAAATAAGATAGGTGCCACTCAAGGGTAAAATGCTGTATTCTCCACTTAAAACATTAAAGAGAAAGTTGCATGAATTTTTATCGCTAACGGGAATCTTATGTTTTCTTGCCCCATTAAGTAATCTCACTTATCATTATTCTCACCACAACGGGGTTGGGGAGCATGGGGTTTAAATCCCACCACTCATTTAGTCTTAAGGTGAGGTATTGCACACAATGTCCTTTTCGTGTATCTGGAAGTTATCAGGTCCATGAAAAATCTGCTCGGCCTGATGCAGTTAGATGCTGTTGCTTTGGACCACTTGCTGACTTCTGAGTCAAAAATGTTCAAACCTAACCACATAACTGATGTAAACAATCTAGATTAACATTTCAATGCCGTGCTGAGGGGAAATCTCTGGTCATTGGAGATGCTGCTTTTGTGATGACTGTTATATTAAGACCCCAGTTGGCTCTTCAAACAGATATACAAGTTCTCTATGGCATGACTGGAAGATTAGGACATTTTCCCACTGGTCTGCCTGATATGTTACTATCAACCTCCAAAAACAGATTATTTGTCATTCTGTGCAAAATAATTGCAACATTTACCTATATAGCGATGACTACACTATATATAGCAATAGTAACAGTTGGATGTGAGGGTTAATTTTTTTTCATCAACTTGCAGTTGATCCATTCCCTAAAATTACAGATTCCGTGGTGAATGAACCTTGTGACATTTAATTGGTTAAGTGCCTTGCTAGTTGCTTGAGAATTGTTAAAGGATCATTACTGGTGTGTTATAATTGGATACTATTTTTTTCATTACCATTAAAAAAAATTCTAAAGCCATACAATCCTGCAATTCTGTTCATGGTCCTTAATTGTAATGAATAATGGACATTTGTCCTGATTCTTGAAAGGAGGAAAATTTAATCATATGTGTTCAATGTAACCCAGGCAGAGAAGACATAGCACAATTGCACTTAATCTCCTCCTACTGTAATGCATTGCTGGAAATGTTATACTATGTGAGCATCCTTCAGAACCATTTGTGTCAATGTAAACATTTGGCAATAACTAGCGGTAATTTACCCGGCATGTGGCCACTCATTTGTTCCTAGTTTCCTTTGCAAATGCAGTGCTCATTACTGTTAAGTGAAATACTCCGACACTTTGTTCGCATTTCTTGTTTCTTCTATTCCTGATGCTGTCATGTGGTTCCATTACCAAGCTGGTGTGCTTTTACCGTTGGAGCATTTCACTTACCAGTAATGAGTTCTGTATTTGCAAAGTGAGATAGGGGCTCTCCCAACAGTTCAGTCAATATAGTTGATGAGCCACTGAGACATGTTGACCAGCAAGCTTCCAAAATTTGTTTCCTGGCCAGCATTAAAACTTCTGATCTCAACCTTATGACAGTGAAACACTGAAATATGTAAAACCTGGAAAATTTAAAGCACAGAATTATTCAATTTGGCTCATGTGTCTGTGCTGATTATCCCAATTTGAGATAAACTGCATAGTTACAACGTGACTGATCAGCCTAACTTCAATTTTGAGGTTTTGACCCATATCTCTGTACAATATGGCAATAAGAGTGAATATCTAATAATTTGTTAATTGTGACAGCTTTGAGACCAGAGGAACTTGTTGGAAACAGCTTTCCCACCATTAAGGCACCTGCCAACCATTACCTTTTGCTTTCTGAGACTGAGCTAATTTTGGTTCCAAATTGTCACCTCACTTTTACTTGTCTGACTGTCCTGCCATGTAAGACCTTGTCAAAATCCATATAGCCATCAAATGCACTATCCTCATCAAATTTCCTTGTTACCTCTTCAAAATATTAAGTAAGTTAATCCAGCATAATTTTCTTCACAAACCCATGCTGGCTGCTTTTAATTAGTTTGTACCTTTCCCAATCATGATTTATTCGGTTCTTCAGAAAGGTTTCCAAGGACCTTCCTGCCACCATGTTTAGGGTTCACCGTCAGAAATTACTGTCTTCATTTCTTGCTTTCTACTTTTAAAAACAGTGCAACATGTTAACAGTCCACTGACATTGAACAGACATTGTGGTGTGGACTTTGATTTCTTAAGGGTACTTTTATTTGAAGCAGCATAAATTATATTAGTTTCTATAACATAGGAACTAGATGTGGTTAACACAGCATTGAAACATTTAACAAATGTTTATTACAGTTCCTGATGGATATAGATAGATATTAGAATCACAAGCACTTCAGCATCTGGGCAAATATCAAACTATTCATTACAAAGCATAGCATGCTTCCATTAATGTCTCATGCTTCAAGTAATCTCAGTTAAGACAGAGTCTGGGACCTTTATACCCTCAGGTCACATGCCATGATGCAGTGATGATTTTTTTAGCATGTCATATGCAAGTACTCCAAATTCTAAAACTATTACTAACAGGTAAAACAAAGTTTATAATAAGGCTTCCCAAAACTGAGTCAGGATGCCAAGAGGAGTCTTAAGCTGAAATTCTGGGCTTGCAAGGTCATACAGATCAATAGTAGACTTACCTGTGCCCAGCTCTAAAAGATCTTCTGTTCTTCCTTCTGCACAACCCACTAGAGTTAGCACCAGTTTTCAGTTTCTTCTCAATGTAGAGTCCCGTTCAGTTGTGATCTTGTATGATTTGAGCTGGTTGAATATTCTGGGATCCTATGCTGGTATCCAAGTATTTGTGTTTTTCACTCATTCTCTTTATGAGGTGTGTAGGTATTGTTGTTCTGCTCACTTGTCATGTATCTCTTTCATTCTCTTCTGTAGTTCTGAAAGAATATACCTTGTCTTGGAATAATTAGACCATTAGTTGTTGGACAAGGCTGTTCACATTTTCCTTCCAAGCACAGATTGTGTTGGGGATGGTAATCTCTTCCCCATCAGTGCTGCACAAAAATGCTGTAGTGCAATGTGACAATCTTGCTTTGTTTGTGTCCTGATGAAGGGCTTTGTCAAACATTGGCTTTCTGGCTTCTCGGATGCTGTTGGGCCTGCTGTGCTTTTCCAGCTTCACATCTATGGACTCTGGCTTCCAGCATCTGCAGTCCTTACTGCCTCCACATCTTGCTTAGTTGTTTGACGCGTGATGGTCATTGATTGGATAGGTTGTGCCATGCTGTCTGTTAGACTGTTTGAATGAGGACAATGGCGTGATAATGTGTTATGGATCATTCTCCACTTAGCATTATGAAATGGTTCACCAGTGAACTGCACCTTGTTGTCAGACCGCTATCTACTCTGGGACACTGAATAAAACTGAAAACAGCGATCATCGTGTCAGCAGTGGTCACACTCATTTTGTTACTCGGACCTCAAACAATGAGACATTTAGAGAAATATTCTGTCACAAGAATGTAATCTTCCCTATGCATTATGAACAGTTGTTACTTATGTCCGAGCAGTGGTTGAAGTGTTGTATGGATGTACAGGCTCCCTCTGCTACTGTGACTAACACATTTGATATGCCTCACATACATTTATCAGTTGTTAAATATCCTGATGTACCTTCGGCCAGTCCACAGATTCACAGTGCTAGCCATTTTGTCTCTTCCATACCCATTTATCCCTACTGTAATGTGATCACGATATCTTTGTGTAATTTTTTTGGTATTAGGTTGTGTTTGCCCTTGAAAATAACTTGATATACCAGACTTGTCTCATGTGTGGCCAAAGTGAATGAATGTTGTCAGGAGTTTCTTTAATAGTGTCAGGTTGTCCCTGGATTATGGTCTTTTGCAACTCTTGTAGTTATCCTTCTTCAGCAGTTGCCAATTTAAACAGTTCACAATGGCTCTGGCCAAATTATAACAGATCAACATCAAGAACATCTTCAACTTCAGCTGATTTGATTGCAACAGGCGTGGTCTGTTCCATCAGAGTGGGTGTGGTTTGCATCTCATGAATTGTGACTGCACATCGGGTTTGTGCATTGGCACTGAAGTGTGATTCTGCTTATGCGTGGAATTGGTGATCTGTTACACTCTGTGGACTGTCTCTTGTGGGCTGTATCATGGAATGCCACTTGCTGATGTACAAAAGTGACGGACTGCACAGTGGCAATATATTGTCACTAGCTTTTGAGTTGCTTTTAGACTCTGGGCTGTCTCGACATTTTCAAGAAATTAGATGTCAATGGCTGTAAAAGTTTAAGATCACTTTATATTATCAGCGTGGTGTTTGAGGTTAATAATATGTAAAGCGTGTTCCTTTTCTAAAATTTACATTTTGCATTTGTTGATATATCTGGGTTTTTATAAGTCCCTAAAACTTCGCATTGTGCCAGTATTGTGGTGTGCTATTATCTATATGGTCATCTGTGCTTTGTTATAGAGGCATGGATTCATAGAGCACAGAAACAGACCCTTCCTTTGGTCCAACCAGTCTGTCCTGAACTAAACTAAACTGGTCCCACCTGCCTTCTCCTAGCTCATATACCACCAAACCTTTCATATTTGTGTACTTATTGAAAGTCTTTTAAGTGTTGTAATTGTACCCACACCTGCCTTTCATCAGGAAGTTCATGCCACATGTGGACTACCCTCTGTGTAAAAAAAAAAGCCACATGTCTTTTCTAAATCTCTCACCTTAAAAATATGTCCCCAACTCTTGACATCCCCCATCTTAGTGAAAAGACAACTACAATTAACTCTATCTGTACCTCTCATTATTTTGTAAACTTCTATTAAAGTCCTGGATTCTGGCTTAGCCTTTGGAACTAGATATCCTGCATATGCATGTCCAGTACCCATTCGTACCACATGCTTTGCAAAAATGAAGAAATGCTGAACAGATTTTCGGTACGTGCAACAAATCATATTTGTTACTGAACCTGTGGTTGTCTGCAGTTCAGAGGGAACGTTGACCCATACCCTTTGCTGTGGTAAAATGCTCAACAGATTCTTGGAGTTTCTGCCTGTGTGACATGAGTTGGAGTCCGTTCATCCTGAAATTTATACTTATCTTGAACTGATCCTCAAGAACTTTCCCGACCTTTTCTGGATCTTGCTGATCATCTGCAGAAAGCTTGGCTGTCTTAATTCTGTGACATTGCTCCTTGCTGATGGTAAACAAGATTTTCCTCTCAGGATCATTTATCTATTGATCTGTAAAAAGAGAACTGCATACAATACTTGAATAGCAGTAATTCAGTAAAGGCATTATTAGCTGCACAGTCCATAATTAACTGTTTATTTATACAAGCAGAGTGATATGTTTGTTTTGTTTCTTTTGCCAGTTTAGCTTTCCTCTCCTTTTATTTTGCCTTTTCAGATTCTGTTTCACTTTATTTTCTAGTTGCTGCTCCTTGACCGGACTGTAATCCCCTTAGAATGTTGGATTAATAAATATAACCTTATAGGTCAAAACTGCAGTTGCAGCTTTTAACCACCAGATGACTTTCATGCTGAATAAGGACTGATAAGATCATGCGGGCTTCACTTTACTCAACTTAGAAAAAGATAAAAAGGGGAAACCAACTGACCACTGCAAACAGGTAATGTTTATCCAAGTATAAAACTGCATTTAACTGCTTTGGAAGGTGTTTTTGTTCACCAGAAGTTTGTATTCATGATGTGAGTAGCCTTTGATTGTTTTTTTTTAACAAATGCTCTAAATCAGAAAGCCAGCTATCAGTTTTTCTTAAAAAAAGAGAGACAGGTATTCTAACTTTATGTAATATAGATTTTAAGCAGAACAGAAGTAGATCAGCATTCTGGCTGCTCACTTTACAGATCTCTACTCACAGAAATTAACAGCCTCAACGCTATGACGTTCAGGACTGTAGCCTAGCTGGTCTTTAATGAGGTTCCTAAACCTTCACCATTGAGATCTTTAACTGTTTTGTAATTGGTTACTGCAGCCACCATGAATTACTGCTGTTGTGTAGACGTTGCCTCTGGCAGTGTATTTTTTAACCAGTTAGCTCCCATAACATTAGAATTGGACATGGTAATGTAGAACACAGAACAGTACAGCACAGAAACTGGTCCCTCGGCCCACCATGTCTGTGCCAACCATGATGCTGCTGTAAACTAGTCCCATGTGCCTGCATATGGTTCCTATCACTCTATTCCCTGCCTTTTCATGTGTTTGCCCAAATGCCTCTTTAACATTTCTATTGCATCTGCTTTTACCATCTCCCCTGGCAATGCACTCCAGGCACCTACCAATTCTCTGAGTAAAAAAAACATGCCTCCCACACCTTCTTTCAACATTTCCCATTATTTCCTATTATTTAACATTTCCACCCTCGGAAAAAAAGACACCGAGTACCCAATCTATCCAGGCCTCTCAAAATGTTATATATCCTACGAGGCCACCCCTCAACCTTCAATTCTCTAGTGAAAATCTCCACATTGTCCTTATAGTTTGACGACCAGGTCTGCAAATAATATACTAAATGTGGCCTGATCAAAGTTAGGTATTTAGGTGCTGAAAGATGTAACAGATGTTTATTAGAGCTTCTGATATCTAAATATTCTACTCTCAAACATTTCAGCATTTGGGATTGTATTAAGCTATCCAGTCACAAAGAGCAGCACATTTCCATCAATGTGTCATGCTTTGAGTAAGCGCTGTTATAACCTCAGGTCACTCATCATTGATGATATCTTGAGCATCTTTTGGAAAAGTGTACTGGAAAAAACTTTGAAGCAACACAACAGTCACCCTAGGCAAAAATAGTAGGAACTGCAGGTGATGGAGAATCTGAGATAACAAGGTGTAGAGTTGGATGAACACAGCAAGCCAAGCAGCATCAGAGGAGCAGGAAGGCTGGCGGTTCGGGCATAGACCCTTCTTCAGAAATGCTTTTCTGAAGAAGGGTCTAGGCCCTAAGCGTCAGCCTTCCTGCTCCTCTGATGCTGCTTGGCCTGCTGTGTTCATCCAACTCTACACCTTGTTATCTCAGTCACCATAGGCGGATGGGATTGAAACTTTGTGTTCAGAATGTTCCCTACTTCCTCCCTGAAATTACTTCAGCAGAACCTCGTAATTTAGATCTCCTAATATTAACTTTCTCACTAAATGTAACCCATCTAATATTTTACACTTGTCCTCTTAAGCAGAAGTGTATGCATTATCCACTTCTTTACGCAAAGCAAGGGCATAAAAGGCTGTAGTTTTGCTTTGGCTGTTGGAATTAGCAACCAGGACTATTTTCCTCGTCCAAAATCTGTTGAAGGGAAACAGTCACTGGTCTTGGATATATTCAGAGATGTCTTCTTAATTGACATGGCGACTGGTTGCCTAACCAATTAAAAACAGCAAGGGGTCTTTCAAAACTGGGGACACCCAGCTTATGAGGAGCAGTGGGCTGCAGTAAAAGATTAGTATGGATCCCTCTACAGATCAATCTTTAGCTGCACCTAAGTCTGGGTTTGGGCTTACCTGGAGTGCTGGTAGCCAGGCCAACGACAAATATTTAGTAGAAAAAGGAAAATAAAAGAATATGAAGTTTAACTGTCATTCGAGTCTTTGACCTGTTAAGTTTTAGCCTGAGACCACGATTGTTTGATTGGTTTCTTGTGTCCACAGCTTTGGAAAATTTTTGGTACCTTTGATTTGTTTTTGGTGAAGGCTGTTTCTCCAATTTGCATTTTTAAATCATGTGTTGTCTTTCAAGAGATTGAAGCGACATGGATGGAGGGAGAGAGAGATAATGGGAACTGCAGATGCTGGAGAATTCCAAGATAATAAAGTGTGAAGCTGGATGAACACAGCAGGCCCAGCAGCGTCTCAGGAGCAGAAAAGCTGACGTTTCGGGCCTAGACCCTTCATCAGAGAGGGGGATGGGGAGAGGGAACTGGAATAAATAGGGAGAGAGGGGGAGGCGGACCGAAGATGGAGAGTAAAGAAGATAGGTGGAGAGAGTATAGGTGGGGAGGTAGGGAGGGGATAGGTCAGTCCAGGGAAGACGGACAGGTCAAGGAGGTGGGATGAGGTTAGTAGGTAGGAGATGGAGGTACGGCTTGGGGTGGGAGGAAGGGATGGGTGAGAGGAAGAACCGGTTAGGGAGGCAGAGACAGGTTGGACTGGTTTTGGGATGCAGCGGGTGGAGGGGAAGAGCTGGGCTGGTTGTGTGGTGCAGTAGGGGGAGGGGACGAACTGGGCTGGTTTAGGGATGCAGTAGGGGAAGGGGAGATTTTGAAACTGGTGAAGTCCACATTGATACCATTAGGCTGCAGGGTTCCCAGGCGGAATATGAGTTGCTGTTCCTGCAACCTTCGGGTGGCATCATTGTGGAAGTGCAGGAGGCCCATGATGGACATGTCATCTAGAGAATGCGAGGGGAAGTGGAAATGGTTTGCGACTGGGAGGTGCAGTTGTTTGTTGCGAACTGAGCGGAGGTGTTCTGCAAAGCGGTCTCCAAGCCTCCGCTTGGTTTCCCCAATGTAGAGGAAGCCGCATCGGGTACAATGGATGCAGTATACCACATTGGCAGATGTGCAGGTGAACCTCTGCTTAATGTGGAATGTCATCTTGGGGCCTGGGATAGGGGTGAGGGAGGAGGTGTGGGGGCAAGTGTAGCATTTCCTGCGGTTGCAGGGGAAGGTGCCGGGTGTGGTGGGGTTGGAGGGCAGTGTGGAGCGAACAAGGGAGTCACGGAGAGAGTGGTCTCTCCGGAAAGCAGACAGGGGTGGGGATGGAAAAATGTCTTGGGTGGTGGGGTCGGATTGTAAATGGCGAAAGTGTCGGAGGATGATGCGTTGTATCCGGAGGTTGGTAGGGTGGTGTGTGAGAACGAGGGGGATCCTCTTAGGGCGGTTGTGGCGGGGGCGGGGTGTGAGGGATGTGTTGCGGGAAATACGGGAGACGCGGTCAAGGGCGTTCTCGATCACTGTGGGGGGAAAGTTGCGGTCCTTAAAGAATTTGGACATCTGGGATGTGCGGTAGGCCCGACCAGTCCCCCTCCACCGACACTCTCATCCGCCTAGCTGAACTCGTCCTCACCCTCAACAACTTCTCTTTTGACTCCTCCCACTTCCTACAGACTAAGGGGGTGGCCATGGGCACCCGCATGGGCCCCAGCTATGCCTGCCTCTTTGTAGGTTACGTGGAACAGTCCCTCTTCCGTACCTACACAGGCTCCAAACCCCACCTCTTCCTCCGGTACATTGATGACTGTATCGGCGGCGCCTCTTGCTCCCCAGAGGAGCTCGAACAGTTCATCCACTTCACCAACACCTTCCACCCCAACCTTCAGTTCACCTGGGCCATCTCCAGCACATCCCTCACCTTCCTGGACCTCTCAGTCTCCATCTCAGGCAACCAGCTTGTAACTGATGTCCATTTCAAGCCCACCGACTCCCACAGCTACCTAGAATACACCTCCTCCCACCCACCCTCCTGCAAAAATTCCATCCCCTATTCCCAATTCCTCCGCCTCCGCCGCATCTGCTCCCACGATAAGACATTCCACTCCCGCACATCCCAGATGTCCAACTTCTTTAAGAACCGCAACTTTACCCCCACAGTGATCGAGAATGCCTTTGACCGCGTCTCCCGTATTTCCCGCAACACATCCCTCACACACCGCCCCTGCCACAACCGCCCTAAGAGGATCCCCCTCAATCTCACACACTACCCTACCAACCTCTGGATACAACGCATCATCCTCCGACACTTTCGCCATTTACAATCCGACCCCACCACCCAAGACATTTTTCCATCCCCACCCCTGTCTGCTTTCCGGAGAGACCACTCTCTCCGTGACTCCCTTGTTCGCTCCACACTGCCCTCCAACCCCACCACACCCGGCACCTTCCCCTGCAACCGCAGGAAATGCTACACTTGCCCCCACACCTCCTCCCTCACCCCTATCCCAGGCCCCAAGATGACATTCCACATTAAGCAGAGGTTCACCTGCACATCTGCCAATGTGGCATACTGCATCCATTGTACCCGGTGCGGCTTCCTCTACATTGGGGAAACCAAGCGGAGGCTTGGAGACCGCTTTGCAGAACACCTCCGCTTGGTTCGCAACAAACAACTGCACCTCCCAGTCGCAAACCATTTCCACTCCCCCTCCCATTCTCTAGATGACATGTCCATCATGGGCCTCCTGCACTGCCACAATGATGCCACCCGAAGGTTGCAGGAACAGCAACTCATATTCCGCCTGGGAACCCTGCAGCCTAATGGTATCAATGTGGACTTCACCAGTTTCAAAATCTCCCCTTCCCCTACTGCATCCCTAAACCAGCCCAGTTCGTCCCCTCCCCCCACTGCACCACACAACCAGCCCAGCTCCTCCCCCCCACCCACTGCATCCCAAAACCAGTCCAACCTGTCTCTGCCTCCCTAACCGGTTCTTCCTCTCACCCATCCCTTCCTCCCACCCCAAGCCGCACCCCCATCTACCTACTAACCTCATCCCACCTCCTTGACCTGAACGTCTTCCCTGGACTGACCTATCCCCTGCCTACCTCCCCACCTATACTCTCTCCACCTATCTTCTTTACTCTCCATCTTCGGTCCGCCTCCCCCTCTCTCCCTATTTATTCCAGTTCCCTCTCCCCATCCCCCTCTCTGATGAAGGGTCTAGGCCCGAAACGTCAGCTTTTGTGCTCCTGAGATGCTGCTTGGCCTGCTGTGTTCATCCAGCTCCACATTTTATTATCATGGATGGAGGGAGGTTTGGGGGCTGGAGAGGAGAGAGAGAAACTTCCAGTTCTGTTCTTACCAATCAATTTTTTCCCACTCTCACTATCTGCCCAAAAGCAATTGTTTGTAACATAGTTCATTTGTGAACTCCTATGTCTGGCTTCAATGTTTTCCAAAGTGGATAACTTGCAATGGAATTTCATTCTCAGCATGAAGCCTAGCCAGCACAGTTTAAGTCAAAGAGGAGATACGGACCTGAGTTCTAATGCCTTTTGATAACAATGTTAATTTGGCTGAGAATGATTCTTGTATACTGATTTGTTCAAGAGCTGGCTCAGTCTCTGATCAGCTGATTGCTGAGAGGCCATTTTAAGTCAGTACTTTCTTTCTTTCAAAAAAAACGTCCGTAATGATCCTAGGTAGAAAATCAGATGATGGAAGTTGAAAATTATTGGCCCATCTTCTACTTCTATGATAACAGCTCTCAATAAGGAGCTTAATGAGCATGACTGGTTGCTTGTGGTATAATGTCAAGCAGCCTGGTTGGATTCTGAACCTGCCTTCCCTAAAGCAGCTAGAGCCAGGACCAGCATTGGGTGACCAGCATGCCATCTGGTGATACTATGCGTCCATAATATCAAAGGTCCCAGTCTGTGTTTGCCAAACCATGATCCACAGTAGCAAAATTGGCCTGTTTCCAATGTAAAAATTATACTCCTATTATCTGTATCCTTTTTTGAAACAGCGGTAATTCTGACTGTTTTGAGATCCCTACTCTGCTGCTGATACCCTATCCACCAGTTTGGCTTCACTTCCTAAAACTAAGTCTAGATTCTCTCTTTTTCTTAGATAACAAAGTGTGAGGCTGGATGAACACAGCAGGCCAAGCAGCATCACAGGAGCACAAAAGCTGACGTTTCGGGCCTAGACCCTTCACCAGAGAGGCTCTCTGATGAAGGTTCTAGGCCCGAAACGTCAGCTTTTGTGCTCCTAAGATGCTGCTTGGCCTGCTGTGTTCATCCAGCTCCACACTTTGTTATCTTGGATTCTCCAGCACCTGCAGTTCCCATTATCTCTCTCCCTTTCTTGTTGGGTGAGCTATAAGCAAGTTGGAAATGAAGGATCCATGAGGGGAACAGAGAGAGAGGAGGTGGATCGAAACTGATATCATTGGTGAGGGCTTTTAAATGGGTCAGAGTTGGCATTGGATGTGATGGTCCTGCAATATTGCCTCTTGGCTATCTTGCTGATTTAGTACTGATTCTGGCCATCATTGGGCCTGTGGTGGTAGCTAATTCAGGCAAGTTAGACTGATTAAAATCCCATTCCTGTCATCACTGTATTTTCTATTCATCACCATTTTTAGACCACAGCTTAAACCATGGCTACACAACTTCATGCTGGATAAAGGGTGGGAGGGACATATTTCATCCCATAGTTTAGTTGCCTGGTTGGCTGGCTTGTGATATAGAGTGATGCCAACAGCATGGTTTCAGTTCCTGCAGTCCCCAAGTTGACTATGCTGGACTCTGCTTCTCAAATTCTCTCCTTGCCTGAGATGTGGTGACTCCAAGGTTAAACCACCACCCGTTGTCTCTCTCAAATGAGTCAGCAGCCCAATGCTCCAGTAGGACTATAGCAATGTTACCTTAATCCACACACACCTGGAACGCAGCTGAGGTAACTGTTAATCCTATTGCCCTGTGCACAATTACAGCCAGGCTCCTGAGGCTGTTTTAAATGTAGAAATAAAAGGGCTGACCTTTTCTTAGTAGGGCATTTCCCCCTTGAGTTCCCTCTCTTTCTCAAAGAATCTGAAGTTAGCATCTTGGCTAATGATTTTGGTTGAGAGCCTCCAGTAGGGCCTCTAGCCTTTGATGTTAGCCTGCTTTGGTGCATTGGAAGTCATGCCTATGACCTGGTGGACCTAGCCCTTTAAGAATCAGGGTGGGTCTGTCTAGACCTGATCTTCCCAGCCTCAAACTGAAAATCCTGTCCATTGTTTCAGTAAGACTACAATCCCTTCAAAAACCCCTTCTTCATGATTTTGGGATCCACACTTCCTCTGTGGACCCAGCTGGGGTTTTAATTGGAGTTTACCCTCAATCTCAAGAGATCAATCTCTTTGAAATTTTCTTCTGTTTTTGTCTTTTTCCTATTGTACCAACAACAACTGGAAGCCATAAAGAGGCCAATCACCACAATGCATCTCCTGTTGATCTTCAGTTCAATGTTCATTTCATTCATTTAATTGGTTTATGCTCCTCATTTATTTTGAAGTGGTCCCAATATGGAAGATAAAAGAGATTCCATGTTCAAAAGCTGCATTCATTTAGGAATGTAGGAAGCAGGAACATGAGTAGGCCATTCAAGCTTGCTCCAGCCTTTAATTCGGCCATGATTTTCTGAAGAAAGGTCTAGGCCCGAAACGTCAGCCTTCCTGCTCCTCTGATGCTGCTTGGCCTGCTGTGTTCATCCAGCTCTACACCTTGTTATCTCGATCTTCAATTAGACCGCAGCTGATTATCTACCTCAATGCTATGTGCCCACACTCTCTTGCTATCTCTTGATGTCTTTAATATTTAGAATCCATTGATCTCTGTCTTGGACGTACTCAAATTTCTGCCCAATATATCTCTACCTTAATATGTAGTCAATATACATAACAGATATGTTACAAGGTTTAAATCTTTTTCTTTAAATGTCCATTTCTCAGTCATATATTCACTTTTCACTTTTCCTAATGATTTATATCCTTGGTATTTGAAGCAAGAGAGATTTGGGTTTACATTTTTAATCATTCAAGATTGATTTTTAAAAGCAAAAATGGAAAGTCGTCATTCTTCTTTCTGTATCAGCAATGTATATTTAGACTGGTTATCGAGTCACTTCACCCACTTATGCTTCTGCGCTCAGAGACTGTGTGCACTGCCTGAGTACTGTTTGCTTCAGTTTTGTTTATCTGAAAACTTTTTGGCCTCAACCCTGGTTCTTAGATTTTTTTTTGTTCCACCTCCTGTATAATTCTGACGTTTTCTTCCCAAAACTCTCTTCCCAGGCAAAAAATATGCTTTGCATCAACAGTGGTTAAAACTTGAGTACAAGACCCTTCTCTTAAGTATTTTAAAGATTTGCAAATGGAGAAGCAGGAAGACAGAGAGGAACACATTAGTTTTCAGGGACGGTTTGATCAACAAATGACCAAGGACAAGATGTTTTATGGAGTTTATGTTGGATTCCTGAAGAACTATTGTTCTTTAGGTACACTACTTCAACACCGATAAAGTGCTTCATTATCTTTCAAAGATTCGAGGATTGTACTGTGCCCACGACTCTCCTTTTGTAATATTTTTGTTATAGTTGTATGATTTAGCCTATGCACCAAGGCCAGAAGGAAGTACTTACATAAAATTACACTAAATTCAATTCCCCTATTGCCTTACAATGTTGTAGATTTGTTTTGCGTTCATATTTCTTTCATGCCTGTGAATTATTTCGGATTAGTGAAAAAAGTATTTATTCTTGACTGCATCAAGGTAATTCAATCAAATCATAATTAGGACTACCAGTGTGTGGGGGAGTTGGAATTGATTCCTTGTACTGCTAGCGCTTTTTTCATCAAAATGAACACCAAGCTACACGACTATTGTTCCTTATAGCACTTGTTAGTTACCTTGGCACAAAAAGGAAGCATGGTTTCTTTACTCCTGTTTGACTTTCGGATTAGTAAGAACTAAGAGCTACTAAGAATAAGAATGATGCTTTCCACTGAGTGGAAAATGCTGAGCAAATTAACATTGGTGAGGAAAAATTGGATCAAAAATGCTTTATTTGAATACTCAATGCTGTACTTGAATATTCCTTGCAACTGCACCTGCCTGAAAAAAAATCTCTAAAATATTTATATATCTCTGTTTGACTGATAAATGCAATATTTTCAATCAGTTTTAAAGAGTACTGGTGAGGCACCACACCCTTTTTTCTCAAACAGTGTCAAAGCATGAGACTTGCACAATATTCCTTTAGAAAATGACCCAACATTGTGGATGAATAAGGTTGGAAAGAGAGGACTAACATTACACTTGTTGGGCAAAAAGTGAAACGTGTAAGAAAGAAGTAGGTCCTAAAATCCTTTGCTCTTTTAACTTCCCAGCCGAAGGAAGGTGAGACTGGGCTCCCTGGAAGTAAGAGAAACAGATTGTTAATGTCTATGTTATACAGGAACTTTGGAAAGTGCAGGAACAACAAAGACTCTTCAATCCATCTACTGTTTGCAATAAGAACACCAGTGGAGAGAACCTAGGAATAAGATTTCTCTTGGGGGACTTGCTACCTCCTACCACAGGTTTGTAGAAGGTTCGCTGGGTTTCTGCAGTTAACTGATCAATGTTTCAGGGCAGAATCATATGAATGTCTATGGAACAAGTTTCATTGCACATGAGAGGGATATAAACCTTTGGTATTTGTTGATGCAATATTTCTGGATATGACAGACTTGTTACATTCATACTAGCCCTTTAAGGAAGGATATCTGTCTCATTTCTGACATACAGCACCTGCAAATTTTTTCAGTTTTTTTCTGCCACCCTTACCTGATCTGGCCTTTGTGTGACTCCAGACCACAATAATGCAGTTGACTCTTAACTACCCTCTGGGCAATTAGGGATGGGCAATAATTGTTGGCCTAACCAGTGACACCCTCATCTTGTGAATCTAATTTTAAAAATCTAGGCAGCTTTCTCTGACTCGTTTTTCTGCACAATTACTAAGTGAATGTAAAGTATTATATAGCAGAAATTACTGGTCACAGTTACAATAAGTGTTTCAAAAATAACTGACAGGAAAATATTCCATGCATCACAAAAAAATATTTTTGTCTCTTTTAGATTTAGTGCATTGGTTCACATGCACCAAACTGAATTTTAAAGGCTATTACAAATGCACTGGAAAAGTGATTTTACAATTTATTTTACTGCGAGAAAGATGAAAAAAGGACCATTCAGCATCTTGTAGCCATAATTAACTGAATGTTAATTTGCAATGTGATTTCTAAATCCAGTACAAATTCCGTAAAAGTTTATTGTGTTGGAGGTGTTGCGATATTAATTAATGAATAATAGTTTGACCAAGCATATTTTGATTTGATTTGATTTATTATTGTCACATGTACCTAGGCACAGTGAAAAGTTTTGTTTTGCGCACAGCACAGGCAGATCATGCAAAAGTCACAGGGTGTTACAGCAGAGCGAGGAATACAAAGTTACAGCTGCCGCGGAGAAGATGCATCAGAAGCACTATCAATGTTAGATTTAAAATTTGAGAGGTCAATTCAGAAGTCTATTAATGGCGGAGAAGGAGTTTCTGTTGAAGCTGTCGGTCTATGTGTTTAAGCTTTTGTATCTTCTGCCTGACAGTAGAGGTTGGAAGAGATGATTAACAGAGTGGGAGGGGTCTTTGATGTTGGCTGTCTTTCCGAGGCAGTGAGAGGTGTAGATAAAGTCAATGGATAGACTGTTGGCTTGCATGATGGAATGTGTTCACAACTCTCTGTAGTTTCAATACAGCAACAAAAACAAAGTTGCTGGAAAAGCTCAGCAGCTCTGGAAATATCTGTGAAGGAGCAAAAAACAGAGTTAACATTTTGGGTCTGGTGACCCTTCCACAGAACCCGAAACGTTAACTCAGTTTTCTCCCTCACAGATGCTGTGAGACCTGCAGAGCTTTTCCAACAACTTTGTTTTTGCTCCTTATTTACAGCATCCGCAGTTCTTTCGGTTTTTATTTCTGTAGTTTCATACAGTTCTGGGCAGAGTGGTTGCCGTACGAAGCTGTGATGAATCCAGATCTAATGCTTTCTATGGTGCATCCATAAAGGTTTGTGAGAATCCTTATGGACATGCCAAATTTCCAAGTCTCCGAAGGAAGAAAGGGCATTGTTGTGCCTTCTTGACTGTCATGTGAACGCTTGTGGTTCAGGACAGACTGCTTTGGATTGTCGCTCTTATGAACTTGACATTCTCTGGTCCATTGATGTAGATGGGGTCATGCCCTGTTCCTTGCTTCCTAAAATCAATTATCAGCTCTTTAGTTTTGCTGATGTTGAGGGAGAAATGGCTATCTTTATGCAAGGACACCAAGTGCTCTATCCCTTTCCTGTATTCTGTCTTGTCATTGTTTGATATACTGCTGGCCACAGTGGTATCGTCAGAGAATATATTGATATTTTGAGGAGGGGTGGGTTCAGGGATGGGCTGTTGTAATACTAGTTAATAGAGGTGGGGTGTACTGGTCTGTGCAAATTACGTTAGTCTGTGTGCACTCTCTAGCTAATGACAATAGGTTGTTCAAAGTATAGCAAATGCGGAAGTTTGTATGCATATTTTAGCAAATAGCATTGGCCATCTTGTGCACTGTAGCAACCAGGAATGTTCTTTTTTAACAATGTAGCAAACAGGAAAGGAGGGCTTGCGGGCAGTGGTAAACCGGAATGTTTTGCCTGTACACTGCAGTAAATAGGAAAGTATTTAATTACATTATGGCAAATGGGAATATTCTGTGGGCACACTTGTGGCAATGATATGAAAATAGTCAATGTTAATATTGCAGTGAATGGAAATGTTCTGCGATGCATACTGTAGTAAATGGGGACCGTCTATGTCCATGCTGTAGCACAGGACAGTTGTAGCTTACAGGAATGGTCTGCATGCATGCTGTATGTACACAATATCAAACGGGACTGGTTTATATGCACATTGGTGCAATATATAGTGCAGTAAGCGAGTATGGTTGACAGACATGATGTAGCAAATGCGATTGTTCTCTATGTACACTGTACCAAACAGCAGCACTCTGCAAGCACATTGCAGTGAAGATGAATGTTCTGCAAGTGTAGTGTTGCAAACGGGAATGTCCTACATATGTACTGTAGCAAACAGGAATATTTTTCAAGCACACTTTTAGCAATTGACAACGTTCAGCATGCACAATGCTGTAAATGCGAATATTCTGCATGCAAACTGTAGAAAACATGTTGATTTTAGGGATTTTGAGATGGCAGTAATCTAATATAGGCAGTCAATGATTTGTAACAATTTTCTGGTAGCTTATTGAGTTTGTTAAGCAGCAGTTCAGATATGATACATCAGTTAATTAGGCAAAGAAACTGTGACAATTGGAGATGGTTCACTGATACATTAGGACATTTAGGCTGTTGGTATGGGTGGTGTTGATTCATTAAAGTGGTGAAGGCAGCATTTTGCTTCGTAGCCGAGGTGGGTCTTCCCTGGGTCTCCTTCCTCTTTTCCTGGTTTGGCTCTTTCTGAGAAAACAGTACTTTGAGAGTTTGTGAGAAGACTTGTAGCTCGGGTTGTGGATGAGGTTGTAGACTTGCTCGCTGAGTCTGTGTGTATGATAGCAGACATTTCCTCACGCTGCCCGGTAACATCATCAGCCTCCGGTGAGGCGTCGGTGTTCTGTCCCACTTGTTATTTATGTGCCTCAGTTTGTTGGGGTGATTGGCATTACTTCTGGTTCTGTTTTTCAGCGGTTTGTATATCGGATCCAGTTCAATGTGTTTGTTGATGGAGTTCTGGTATTCCCTGGCATGTCTTTGTTTGGATTGTGCTATTATGGATGTGTTGTCCCAGTCGAATTCATGTCCTTCTTTGTCTGTGGGTATTGAGACCAGTGAGAATTGGTTGGCCAGCTGGTGTTTGGGCAACATTGTTGACAGTTTCTTCCATTTGGCCTATGTAATGTTTTGCACGGTACTTGCATAGTATTATTGTATATAATGTTGATTTTATTGGTTGTGGGTATGGGATCCTTTACATTCGTCAGTAGCGGTCACAGGCTGGTTGTTGGTTTGTGAACTAGCCTGATGGCAAGTAGTGGAATTGGAGTTCAATAAATATCTGGAACTGAGAATCTAATGATGACCATGAATCCATTGTCGATTGTTGGAAAGTCTCATCTGGTTCACTAATGTTCTTCAGGGAAGGAAACTGTCATCCTTACTTGGCCTGGCCTACATGTAACTCCTAACCCACAGCAATGTGGCTGACTCTTAACTGCTCTCTGGGCAATTAAGGATGGGCAATAAATGGGCTAGCAATGCCCTCATCCTGTGAATTAATTAAAAATAACACTGTCCTCAACAATATTTTTGGTTACATCCGCAAAAAATTTGATCAAGTTTATGAGACACAATTTCTCTTGCACAAAACCATGTTGACTTTCATTAATCAGCCCTTGCCTCTCCTAATGCATGTAAATTCTATCTTTCAGAATCACTTCCAACAACTTACCATGACTGATGTCAGACTCACAGGCTTCTCCTTACTGTGTTTCTAAACAAAGTCACCCTCCAGTCCTCTGACACCGCACGTCTGATTATAGATGGGACAAATATCTCTGCTAGGGGCCCTACAATTTCTCCCCTAGCATCTCACAACATTCCCAGACACACGTAACCAGGTCCGGGAGATTTATCCACCTTTATGTCTTTTAAGACCTCAAGCATTTCCTCTTCTGTAATATGAGTTGTTTTCAAAATATCAATATTTATTTTCCTGAACCTCCATTTCTTCCTCCACAGTAAAAATTGATGCAAAATATTCAATTAATATCTCTCCCATCTCCTAAAGTTCAACACATAGATGACCTTATTGATATTTAAGGGGCCCTGCTCTTTTCGTGTTGCTCTTAATGTACCTGTAGAATCTCTTTGGATTATCCTTAATCTTATCTGCCAAGGCTATCTCATGTCCCCTTTTTGCCCTCTTAAGAATGTCACTATCTTTTTCCATAACTATTTTAAAACTAATAGAATTATGATCACTAGTCCCAAAGTCCCCCTAATAACATTTCGGTGACTCGCCCTGCCTTATTTCCCGAGAGCAGTTCAAGTTTTGCTCCTTCTCTAGTAGGTACATTTACATATTGATAAAGAAAATTATCTTGAACACATTTAACAAATTCCTTACCATCAAACCCTTAACACAATGGCAGTCCCAATCAAAGTTTGGAAAATTAGAATTCACCTACTATTACAACTCTATTGTTCTTACATTTATCTGAGCTCTCTCTACATATTAGCTCCTCAATTTCCCTCCAACTATTGGGGGTGCTTATAGTACAATCCCAGCAAGGCGATCACTCCTTTCTTAATTCTAAGTTCTACCCATCAAGTTTCACTGCGTGATCCCCCAGAAATCTCCACTCTAATTACAGTAGTAATATTCTTGTTAATCAAAAATACCACTCTCCCTCCTCTCTTGACTCCTTTCTGTCTTTCCTATAGCATCTAAAACCTGGAACACCGAGCTGCCGATCCTGTTCTTCCCTCAGCCAAGTTTCTGTAATAGCTATAATGTCCTAGTCCCATATTCCCAAACATGCCCTACGTTCATCAGCTTTACTGGACAGACCCCTTGCATTGAACTAAATGCAGCTAGATTTTTCAGAATTACCTCGTTCTCTGACTCGCCCTTGTCTGTCTTTTCTATTTAAGATGGTTTTTTTGATTCAGAACCATCCTCATGCACCTTTCTATTTTCACTGCTACTTAGTAATTCCACCCCCCCCCCCCACCAATTAGTTTAAAGGCTCCCCAAATAGAACTAGCAAATCTTCCTACCAGGATATTGGTCCCTTTCCAGTTCAGATGAAACCCATTCCTTTTGAACAGGTTGTTTTTGTCCCAGAAGAGATCCCAGCCTACTAAAAACCTGAATCCTTGTTCATTGCAATATCTCTTCAGTTATTGCCTTATCTGTCCTATCTTTTTATTCTGACTGTCACTAGAACGTGGCACCAGGAGTAAAACAAAGATTACTACTGTTTTGAGGCTTTTTTTAACCTTCCACCTAACCTCCTGTATTCACTCTGCAAAGCCTTAACCCTTTCCATGACCATGTTGTACTACCTATCAATGCGTACAACAAGTTCTGGCTTCTTGCTCTCCTCTTGACAATATGTGCCAACCATTCTGAGACCCTGGCATCAGGGCAGCAACATACAGTCTTGCATTCACGCTCACAGCCACAGAATACCGCCCCTGACCGGTTAGTTCCCCCTATAACAATTACTCTTTTCAATCTTGACAAACCCCACTTAACATAAGATTAATTCTTAGTGCCCAAGATTTGACTGCCACTTCTATTTTCCCCTGACAGACTATCCCCTTCATCAGTGCTCAAAATGGAATATCTGTTGTAGAGAAGAATAGCCACAGGAGACTTTGGAACAACCTTAACATTCCTGACAGTCATCCATCTATCTGACTCATCCTGCTTGTAGCCACCTCTCTAAATGTATTAACCATCCAACTCTGTGTCTCCTGTATGCCCTCAGTGACATTAAACATAAAAAGAGGCTCTTAAAAGAACCTTTGATTTCAAAAAACTTACCTTTCCTTACCCATTGATTTTATTCTAAAGCATGTAAAGGAGAGAAATAAAACATCTAAAATCTTAAAAAGAAATCAAACACTTAATTGAAACTCTCATCAACTGAGAAAAGCCTTCTCTTCAAATCTATTGGTCAGCTTTCAAAACTTGGGGTCTGAGAAAAGAAATGCCGATCCGCGATCCCTGTCATTATTTAACGGCTGCAACAAGCAAGTTTTAAAGCAAAATCTGCAGAGACACAGTTAAATAAGGTTTCATGCTAGGAAATAGCAAATATGGAATGCTGACTTAACACAGGTCAAGAGGAAAATTCTGCTTCCAAGAAACGGGAATTGTCTGCATGCACGCTATTTCAAATTGGTAATGGTCTGCACTTACAGGAATATCCTGCATGCACATTATAATAAACTGGAATATCTTACATGCACACTGTAACGAATGGAAATGTCCTGCACGTACAAAGTAGGGAATGGGAATTATTTGTATGAATTCTATAGCATTTAGGAATGATCTGTGGGCACATTGTAGGAAACTGGAATGCCTTGCTTGCACAAAATAACAAATGGAATTATTCCAAATACACACTGTAGCAGATGAGCACTGCCTGCATGCACACCAGCGAATAGTGATGGCTTGTGTCTACAGTGTAACAGAAGGTGATATTTGTGGGCATTGGGGACATAGTAAATGGTAACTGGTTCTGAGGAAGGGTCACCAGACCCGAAACGTGAAGTCTGTTTTCTCCTTCACAGATGCTGCCAGACCTGCTGAGCTTTTCCAGCAACTTTGTTTCTGTTCATGATAGTAAATGGTGGTTTGTGTGGTAAAGCAATAAAAGGTGATAAATAGATAATGCAAGCTCAGAGGATTTTTTAACACAAATTTGAGGATAAAACTCTATGTTTCTTTATGTTTTTATCTTTTCCTACTGAATCAGTAATGAATTGAACCTAACACAATTACAATCGCAAGGTAGCATCAGTTGACCCTCATCACAGCATTTCATTAAAAAATGCACATATTTATTGTCCTTTTATTTAATTTGAATCTTGTTTTCAGCTCTATTCTGCTGCAAGTTTATATTCTAATAACTTCTGTTTTTTAAAAAAATTTGCTACCCATTCTCTGATTATTAATTTTTATTGACCCTACTGTCTAAATATTAAGCAATAAAATTTGACTCAGTCACTAAGAAGCCCAGTAACCTCCCACAAAATGGTAGCTTTCACTTTGCCCATAATGTTTTGAGGATAATTGTGCTTTAGAATTGATTGTTCTCTTTGCTCTTATTGCTCTGAAGAATAGCTGCACTTTTCCAATGAATTGGGCCAGTTGTACTTAATTATGTTAAATGTTGGGGGTGGCGGGAGGGAAGGGAAGTGTGAATCTTGTCAGGCCACCATTGGCAGTAAGTGTTTTTGTCCTGGAATCTTTTCAGAAAGCAAACAAGAGCTTCCTCATTACATTGTTCCTATGTAACTTGAATATTGCATCTTTCTTCTTAAGTATTTCTCCTGGTAAATATTGTAGGTCAGCTGTGTAAAGAGCTCAGTCAAGTGACTTCATGCTAATGAGTGGCAGTTAAAGAGCACTTGCAAATAGCTTGTGTCACTGTTTGAAAAAAATGCTGCCTGATCCAGACAGGTGGCTATAAATTTATGTATTGTTGACCTACCTCTAATGGTGAGTTTGACCCATTTAGTAATGAGAGTGATCCAACAAGCAGGGAATGGTTTGAGGTTCTTGATATTTGGTAACCACCTAGAATTTTAAGTTCTAATCCAAACTCTAAATCTTTTGATCATGACCTAAGATTGACATTTACTAAGGCACAACTGTCTCCAGTGTTCCCTGAAGATTTAATATAGGTATAAGGGCTCTCCTGTGGTATAGTGGTAGTGTCCTTGCCCTGGACCAGAAAGACCTGCTGGTTCAAGTCCTACCTGCTCCAGAGGTGTGTATAACCATTCTTAAGAGGTTAATTGAAAAAAATAGTTTAAATTTTAAAAAAAAGTTAGATGAGGGGCCCTCTTAAAAGAAGAAGACAAAACAAAACAGTTACAGAGGGCCCTCTATAGGCACACTGGTAGTGTCCCTATGTCTAGACCGGAAGGCCTGAGTCCAAATCCCACCTGCTCTAGAGGTGTGTAATAACATTTTTGAATGGGTTGATTAAAAGAACGGTTCAATAATTAAAAAAAAGCTGTTGAATGAGGGTGGAAGCAGATTTATTTTTCCTTAGATAACAAGGTGTAGAGCTGGATGAATACAGCAGGCTGAGCAGCATCTTAGGAGCAGGAAGGCTGACATTTCGGGCCTAGAACCCTCATCAGAAACCTTAGATTTGTTTCCTCTTAAGTAACTTTTGATCTTTTAAAAACCAATAATCTTTTTGACATGGGCTTTATTCGTTATGAAACACAGCTTTCACAAGACAATCTGGAACTAGTTTCAGGATCTCTAACTTGGAATGGAGATGGGGAGGGATTTCTTCTCTCACAGTGGGGTTAATCTGTGGAATGATCTTCCACAGACAACAGCGGAGGCTGAGTCAGACAGGCAATGTTTTGATTGACAAGGGAGTCCAGGATTAAAGGGACAGACAGGAAGGTGGTGTTAACGTCACGTCACATCAACCTTTTTTTTAATTGAATGATGGAACAGAATGATGGGCCAAATGGCTAATTGCTGCTTGTGCTTTTAATGTTCTTATGTAATCTCCAATTTATTTCACACAGTTGTATTGACAATGTTGTTGAATATACAATCTAGATTACTCTGCTTCCTTATTTAAGGGAATTGTGCCTGGGCGAATGCCTACACTGTACAGAGTAATGCAATGTCTTGTAAAAATATATAATATGAATATAGATAAGCACACAGAAATATTTTTGTGATCCGTGAATTGCAAGAGTTACAATCTTAGCAAGATAAAGCAGGATATCATAGTTGGCTTTTCTGATTGGTGTTAAACCCAACTTGATCATAATTCTGTCCCTATTTCTAATGAGATGTAACGATACTGGATGTGAGTTTGCTCGCTGAGCTGGAAGGTTAGTTTTCAGACGTTTCATCACCATTCTAGGTAACATCATCAGTGAGCCTCCGATGAAGCATCCAGTACCTCAACCTGAGCTACAAATCTTCTCAAGATGTAACGATACTCTGGGGTCTACAGTCAAAGATTTTCATAAGTCGATGCAATTCCCTTCCACCGGGTCAGCCAAACCTGAAAGAATGCCTAGTAGTTGAAAGTCGTGGCCCATGGCAGAGGAAGGTGTACAACTGAACAAATTAACAGATTAAGACCATAAGAATTAGAAATAGGAGAAAGCCATATGGTCCCTTGAGCCCCCTCTGTCAGTCAATAGGGTCATGACTATTCCAACACTCCTCCTCATGTCCACTTTGGTGCCCTCTTCCCATAATCCTTGAACCCACTATTGATCAAGGATCTCTCTACCTTAGCCTTAAATATACACAAGGACTCTGCCCCCACAGCTTGAAATAACTCCACAGAAGCCAGTATGCATCCCCAGATCACCCTTTATTTACACACGAACAGTCCTTGACTTGAGTATTGCCTCATTTAGAGTCGGGTACAAAAGTGTCAGTATCTCTGACACTCCTGTTTATATCTGTCAGCCAGGGCTCCCTGATTGGATCAGATTAACAGCCCTAATCAGGGAACTCATATTCTATGAGGTCCACCTGGTTGACCTCATTACAATCACTGCACAGCTCTCTTGGCCAAAGAGTTCCAAAGAGTGTCCAACCTCAGAAGAAATTTGTCCTCATCTCAGTCATAAACCGGTGCTCCATTATTCTAGGACTAATCTGTAAAGATGTGGGGTCTACAAACAAACATTTTGACAATGGATGGAAACCCATCATTTAAATTTATCATCTGGCTTTCAGCTCTAGGATCTGGTTTGAAATATAATGCAAATGAATAGGATAAATGGTGTTTGGTTCCTGTCGGAGCCCTGCGTGAAATTAATCATTACAGTATCAACCCCCTTCCTGTTGCAAAAACACTTACAGCTCAAAAATACTCCTAATTCTGTACTAATTAGCAATGTCTCTCAAACAGGATGTAAAAATGAGAAAAAACATCATGTTGGTGGAGTAGGGGTGCTCATCTAATGATTTGGATGAGCCGCGTTATTGGGGAAGAGTAGAATGAGCTTAACTCTTGAATTTACTGTGCATAATCACCAGAAATGCCCCAGAGGAGTATGTTACCGATAAAAGAATGATTTGCATTGATATATGTCCTCAAGGTGTCCCAAAATACTTTACAGTCAATGAAGTACTTTTGAAACATAGTCATTATTCTGATGTAGGAAGCACAGAGGCAATCTGTAAACAGTTCATGAATTCCAGCAGATAAAAAGAGGTCAGAAGGGTCACAGACATTTACAGCACAGCTTGTGGGCCAAGAGGAACAAGAGAGTTTCCTCCAGGCCTAACCAGTTGACTGTTACAGACATCATAACTGGCAGCCCCATGCTTACCTGCCAAACTCTATTCCCCTAACACTTGACTTGATCTGCTACTCCCCTCAAATCCCTCTCACTCCCTCTTCAATCCCTTATTCACTTCACCCATATCATCACCCTGTTATTCCAAATTTACACGTCCCCCACTCCTTCATAGTGAGCTGCTGGAAACAAAAGATCGCCTGCAGTTAACTTCTGCCAGATTTCTGGGCAACCCCATAACTGCAGATTTCTGTTCTGGGAATACATCGCACCCCCCCCATCCCCATGATTCTCTTCATGGTCTGATAAATATCAGGGCCAGAATCATGAAATGTTAGTTTGGTTTAGCTGTAAAACTCCTGTGCCTGTGTCCAGGACTTGTGCCTATAAACCACAATCAGATTGGACACTTGGTGTTGCTATATAGCAACAATTATTCCTTGACTTACACACTGTCTTTAAATGTGAATGCTTATTGGGAATGCATGGTTTGTTAATTTATACTGCAATCCAAACTGACACTCTGGTGGCAAGTACTGAGGGAATGCTTAGACATTTACTGTTTCTTTTTGTGACAATGCTATTCCTTATAATTAAGTAGATATAAAAGATTCCTTGGTGCTATTCATAGAGTAGAAGGTGTCCTGACCAGCGTACGTCTCTCAACTAACATCAGGTTTGATATTCCAGTGTACAGAATGGTTTTTCCAACAGCCCCATAATTCCCACACTTCGAAATAATTAATGTCTGAGAAATACAATGATACATTTCTGAGAGAAATAATAAGGTGCCATCAATTCAATGTAGTTTTGGATTGGCTCTGACGCAATGCCTCCATCAGATACTATTGTTTCACTTCTAATAGCTGAAACATGTTTGTGTTTTCAATATAGAAAATTGCTTTGAGAAAGATACTGTTTAAATGTGCAGATATTAAAATATTAGAATATTTGAAAATTAATATTTAAATGAAGATGCCATTGCTGTAAATTTAATATATATCTGAACTGTGCAGTTACTTAAGATTTCAAACAGAGCTCAAATATAATATATTACCAAAGGCATCATCTGTTGCAGCCTCATTTACAAATTCATTTAGATTTCACTAATCCCACTCACATTTTAGAACACCCAGACTGGATTTGCTATTTAAGTTCCTTGTTTCTGAAGAGTGCCAGAATGTAATTATCAATCAACTCCCCTTTAGGTACAGAGCTGTGTTGATTTGGGTGTATAAACATTTCAATAAATGTTAATAATTGAAGCCTCCTTCAGTTAATCACACCCCGTGTATGACACAAGATGGTACTGCAAAGTGACACTTTTTGTTTTTAGAGAGGTGAAAAAATTTAGAGTGTACTACGCAGTTGTCCTACTTCAAAAAATAAGAGTGTTCATTTGGAAACGGCCTCGTTATATTCTCAGGACATCCCAAATTCATGACAAATTCCTGCTGAAGTCTAGTCAATGTTGATACATTGGCAGCAGTAACAAACAGTTACACCAAACATAATTCTGTGAACTTCAAATTAGACGAATGATCTGTTCAGTTATTTTAATATTCACTGAAAGACCAATGTTATACAGGAGAGTGGGTCAACTCTTTTGCTTTTCTGTAAGTATCAATAGGTATTTTATGTTTTTTTTAAAGCAAGTGTTTGGACCTTGGTTTCATGACATCTACAAAGATGCAACACTCCCTGAACACTGTACTGAAGACGTGCACCATAATAATTGGTGCTTAGTAAAATGTAAAATATTCAGTGGTGAGAAGAACAGCAGCGTTATTTTTACTGAAGGACTGTGAATTTAACCATGTCTCAATTCCACTGGTACCGATGACACCATTTAAAAAAAAGAGGAATATGAACCAAAAGGAAAAGACTATTAACCTTTAAGATATTGTTTTAAATCAATCTATTTCACTAATGGGATTTATAGTATTTTGTGCAGTTGGAAAAAGTTTCAAGTGAGAAAATGCTTCACAATTAGTCTGTAGGTCTGAACATGAAGAACATAATATCTATTTTACTGCACTGTATTGCTGATTAATGAAATAGGTTTTGAAGGGGTCATTAACACTTATACAACATGGTGTATTAAAAGCAATTTTTGCTGATACCTGTATTATTAGCAAATATGAATTTAAAATTATTCTGTTCTTATGAGTTCTATGACAACCATGTTTTCTTGCCTTTTATTGGGGTGAGTGAATTTATGCACAGGATAACTAGAAGACAATCATAAAGGATCAAGCTGAAGGAATCACTATCTGTCTCAGTCCATTTTTCCTGTCATTCCTGTAGAGACTGTAATATTTTTCCGGTGTCTATGTTCATTTCTAGTGCCAAACATTGTTTGAAATACAGTCTATTCTAAAATGATTCAATGAATACCTTAAAGTGCAGAATTTCCACTCAAAGTTAGAACCTCAACCACTGTAAATAGTGGAGCCAAAGTAGCAGTAATACGTTTCTCATATTTAAGTTAAATTGCAAGTGCATTTAGCTGGAATATATTCAGCAGGGTATATTTCTGACCCAGTGTTGAAATGTATGTTTGGCATTACAATTTCCAGTTTGGATGCTCTTAACTCCAATCTCCTCAGCTCATATTAGTTTTGCTGGCTGGATCACTACATCTTGTCTGGTGGTATCCTCTCAGCTACATCAAAAAAATTACATTCATTCTCAGCTGATTTCTGATAAACGGTGAAAAAGACAAAAGGGTGATGTGTACATGAGTAACAGAGGTACTGTAATGTAAGGAGAAACAGACAAGGTGCTAGGATTGATAGCCTCCAAAATTTGGTCCAGGGTTAGCAATGGCTGTTGTTTCTGATGCCAACTTTGTGTTGCCTGCTAATTAACATAATTACAGTGTGCAACTAGCACCAACTGTACTCTACTGATTCCTTACAGTGTGGAATCAGGCCATTCAGCCCAACGAGTCCACAGTGGCCCTCTGAAGAGCATCCCACACAAACCCATCCCCCTCCTCTATCCTTGTAAACCTGCATTTCCCATGACTAACACACCTAACCTACCCATCCCTGGACATTGTGGGCAATTGACTTTGGACAATCCACCTGACTTGCACATCTTTGGACTGTGAGAGGAAACTGAAGCACCCAGCAGAAACCTACGCAGACACAGGGAGAACGTGCAAACTCCATACAGACAGTCACCTGAGCGCGGAATTGAACCTGGGTCTCATGTGCTCTGAGGCAGTAGTGCTAACCACTTAGCCACCCAACAAAGGAGCACCTGTGTTTCAGCCCAGCTTTGAATGGAGACCATTCACGTGTGAGGCGAATGTGATTAACAACTACACTACAGCAACATAACACACAAACTGCTATAATTCTGTAGGAGTCCAACGTACACTCCATAATGCCACAAAAAGTGGCATTTCTCAAGGTGAACCCTTAACAGCGTACCCAAATTAGAAGTGGCTAGTGCCACTTCAAGGATACCTGTATTTGATAAAATCAGATTGCACCTCTTAGAAACAGGAGGTCCCTTGCAGTTGTAGGTAATTGTGGAAATTATTCTAAGTTGAAGGCAAACATAATAGTGCAACATCTGAGGGAGTGAGATTTGTCAATATTGCACCTTGGCTGAGAAGGAGAGGAGTAGATGAATTTTATTCACAGGAGTCTTCCCCTCCCCTGCAGATAGATGCATAGATATCAGTGGGCTCATGTAGCTACAGCTGCCATTGCCATGAGTCACATCACAAGGGTCTAGCTGCAGGTTTGCAAAATAACTTCACATGAGTTAATTCATCCTCAGGTGTCCCATTCAATCATCTGCACCCCTGACCTCAACAACTGCCCAATGCAGACACACTCACTCACTAACAAACAATCTCCATCAATTAGAATGCACACACTATGTACTCACATGCTTAGCACGGCTGCAAATTTCACTCGCACATCTCAGACCTTCCACACGTTGCCAGCCCGAAGCATGGCAGCCTGACCAGCCAAACAGATTTCATTGTATTCACTGACCTACTCACCCTTCCCTTGTGGGAAATGACGGGTCACACAGCAGGGGTCCAGTTGCATGTCCTCAATCCTAGGAGGGAATGGCATTTGCTGTCACTGAATTAGCAACTAATAAGGATATGGTCAGCGTTGCTGCTGGAATCATAGAAAAAGACAATATCTTCAAACTTATTCTTTCTCCTCACACTCCACTTCCTCCTAATGTACAGGATGCAGATACTGTCATCATGCTTCTCATATATTAGCAAATTTGCTGATGACACAAAGCCGTGTGGCAGTGTGAAAGTGAGGAGGATGTTATGAGAATACAGGGTGTCTTGGACAGGCTAGGTGAGTGGATGGATGCATGGCAGATGCAGTTTAATGTGGATAAATGTGCGGTTATCCACTTTGGTGGCAAGAACAGGAAGGCAGATTACTATCTCAATGGAGTCAAGTTAGGTGAAGGGGAAGCACAACGAGATCTAGGTGTTCTTGTACATCAGTCAATGAAAGCAAGCATGCAGGTACTACAGGGAGTGAAGAAAGCTAATAGCATGCTGGCCTTCATAACAAGGGGAATTGAGTATAGGAGCAAAGAGGCCCTTCTGCAGCTGTACAGGGCCCTGGTGAGACCACACCTAGAGTATTGTGTGCAGTTTTGGTCTCCAAATTTGAGAAAGGACATTCTTGCTATTGAGGGAGTGCAGCATAGTTTCACAAGGTCAATTCCTGGAACAGCGGGACTATCATATGTTGAAAGCTTGGAGCGACTGGGCTTGTATACACTTGAGTTTAGAAGGATGAGAGAGGATCTGATTGAGATGTATAAGATTATTAAGGGATTGGACACTCTGGAGGCAGGAAGAATGTTCCTGCTGATGGGTGAGTTCAGAACCAGAGGACACAGTTTAAAAATGAGGGGTAGGCCATTTAGGACAGAGTTGAGGAAAAACTTCTTCACCCAGAGAGTGGTGGATATATGGAATGCTCTGCCCCAGAAGGCAGTGGAGGCCAAGTCTCTGGATACTTTCAAGAACGAGGTGGATAGAGCTCTTAAAGATAGTGGAATCAAGGGTTATGGGGATAAGGCAGGAACAGGATATGGATTGTGGATGATCAGCCATGATCATAAAGAATGGTGGTGCTGGCTCGAAGGGCCGAATGGCCTACTCCTCCTGCACTATTGTCTATTGTCTATTTCCTGCAAGAAGTTACAAATTGTTGTCCGCTCTGGCCTGTAAAGAGCCAAATACGTAAGCAACTGTGACTGTAGTCACCTACATAGCCATTGGCAGTGCCATCCTTGCCCTGCTTTAAGCTGTAGTTAACAAGTGACAGATTTCAGTGAGGACTTCCTTATTGAAACATCTAAAACATTGTTCCTCATTAATGTTCAGGCAGGCACATTGCTCTCTGAAGACTTTTCCTGACTGTTCTATGTTTTTCTTTAGATTAGATTCCCAACAGTGTGGAAACAGGCCCTTGGCCCAACAAGTCCACACTGCAGCTTTCGCTGTTCTTGTGTGTCTGTTCTGCCCCCTGTCATGTTCTATTTCCAGGGAAGTAATTGCTGCTGGACTCCTGACTGGAGGAAACTGGTTTCTGCATAAACTTTGACGTCAGACAAAATCGTTCAATGCTTGCTGTACCCTCTGCTTTTATTTTATTGTTATTATTGTATCTCTAATATTTTTTCTGTGATTTCACTGCTTTTAGGTCAGGAGGAGCAGGAGTGTTTCTTCCAGGCCAAAACAAGTTAAGTTACACATTATGGGATCTCTGTGATCAGCCAAACCCATGATAGACCAAATTCCACCGACACCCACGTTGCTGAAAACAGTTCCATTCCACAGGATGTCTATGAAAAGCTCGAAAGCTGTTCTCCTTCTTGTCTAGCAATGCCCAACCTACCCTAGTCTGCTCCCCAACTGTGCTCCTCTGTAACACCTATCTAGCCTGTCATTCCAGCTCTCTGTTTGTTGGGAAACCTGTCGAAAGAGTGGAGGATTTTAAAGAAATCCTTATTTCCAGATTTCCCCTCTGAAAACCTTTGCTTGTTTATTACTCATTCTAAATAAATATTGGAGCACTGATCATTCTGTTCATTGGCATCCTCAGACACTTTTCCTATGATAGTGGCTATACTATGAAAAATACTTAATTGGCTTTGGGAAGTCCTACGCTGTGAAAAGGCATGAGGTTAATGCAGATCCTCGAGAAAGTAGATGTAGAGAGGATGTTTCCTCGTGAGGAGAAAATACTTCTCTCAAAGAGTCATGAATCTGTGGAATTCACTACCAGAGTGTGGTGTATGCTAGGTCATTGAGAACATCTAAGGAGGAGATAGACAGCTTTTTAATTGATAATGAGTTGAAAGGTTGTGAGGAGCACCAGGAAAGTAGAGCTAAGGCTGAGATGAGATGAGATCAGCCATGATCAAATGGCGGAGCAGGCTTGGGGCTGATTTGCCCACTCGGCCTGCTAGCTCTTATGTTCCAGCAGCTGAATGTGCACTTGGTACCTTCGACTATTTAAAACAAATTTACTGTACAATCGTCAAATTTCTGTTTGAGGAACCTTGTGCACAATTGCTTGCTGAATTTACTCATGCAACAATGCAACTCACTGTTTGTCAGGCACTTTGGAAAACCTTCAAGTAAGATGCAGATTAACTAGGTTCTTTCTTGCCTTGGGAGTTCTTTCATCGGCTGTTGAAGTGGTTACCACCTAGATTCTGTTGTTGTATTCTCTGATTCCCAAATGTAAAGACCACACATTTAAAATATTAATAATAATTTTGGATTGCAAACCAAAATGGAAAAAGGATACTGCTTTAAACCAAGGAAACCAAGGAAGGAGATGTAGCAGTTTTAAAACAAGTTACTAGAACTCACTGTGAATTGTATTTATTATGTTGCCTTGTTTGAACAGTGAGGGAGGATTGCTGGTCTCATCTGGGCCATGGGTGTATGTTCAAGCTGGTTTTGCCCAGAATCTGTCTATTAATTGGTTTTTCAATCTGGACCAGTTGTGTGGGTCAGGAGTGCTCAGGACAACAACATGGTGGAAGAGGATGATGAATTTCTTAGTGCAGCCAGTTTGAGGAGGATGCTCCATTAGATTTCATGATTGACGACCTTTGCTGGATCGAGAAAGTACTTAAAAAGTAACGAAACATAAAGGTGGTAAATGTATTTACAAAACATGTGTAAACCTCAAAACTATAATATCAATTTAAAGCTTTCAAAGCTTTCATTAAATTAAACTTTTATGTCTTAATGAGTAACACATCTACAATTTGTAGATTATATTGTACTTTCTTTTAAATTATCCATGGTTTATAATATACACACATTCAACGTGCATGGGATAAACAGGCACTCTTGATTGTTTCATCTAGCAGTGTCAAATACTGAGAAATGATGACCTCTTCTATTGTTAGAGTGGAGTCAGAGAGGTTGCAATCTCAGTGTGCAGCCTTGCAGGATATGCACAGTGCTTAGAGTTCAGGCTGTAATACTAACGCCCTGATTTGCCGACCGGCAGTCTTGGAAAACCACATGTACCAGCAATACAACCTTGCTGAATATCCTCTGTTATTTCACAGAAGAATCTAAAGTGCTTGCAAACAACGGTGTGCGAAAATTATTCACTATTCCTTCTGATGTTTCTGGACATACATCCCTTGAGAGGTTCGGGGAACGCAGTCGATAATAAATTCCACCCCCCTGCTTCAATTTCTGAAAATGCACAGATACGTCCCTCATCAAGCTCTCAACCTACAATTGACCAGTATTTTAAATATTGCTATTGCCTTACTAACAAAAAAGGAAGCCCGAAAGCAGAAGACCAATTAAGTACAAAGCTGTATATGACTCAACTCTCCTGGTGCCTTGGTATATAAATTCATCCCAGATTTGATTGTTTGATCACCTAGTTAGCTGATCTCAGCTAGGTAACTGTGGACGTGCCAAAACTGGATAAGTGCCCTTGGGTTAGAAAAAGACACAGTAAGCTCTGCACATGCTGTGCTCTGCTGGAGCCACACCCAAATTATCATTCTTTACTGGATGCTCTAGAAAATGCCCGAGCCTAACCCTCCACTCAGTCCCAACTGCACATGTTGCAATAAGAGGGGTACTGAGCGATTGGCAACAGGAACATTGGCCGATTGTCTGCTTCTGTGTGAATTTCTCAGTTATAATGATGTATGCTGGTTGCAAAAACTAATCTGTATATACGCAGTGTAACTGATTGATTCACATCCATTTTAGAATTGTTCAACTGAAGCCTCGTAATGGCTGAAGGACATTCCGGAACACACTGTAAATACTGAAGGAAACAGTTCCAAATAGCATTGTGAAGCTGTGGTATAATGTGGAATGAATAGTACAAATTAAGATTGCAATCATAGCTCCTTCGTTATGGGCACACAAGGGCATCTTTCACTGTGTATCGTGTTTCAGCTTCCTGCAATATATGCTGTTTCTCCACGAATCCTCTTCAATTTAATTCACAGCTGTTTCATCTCCTTCAGTTCCTCTACATTTTCCTATTTCTCTTGTTTCTCCAATCAACTCATCCAATCATGGTTTTTCTCTTTTGATTTCATATTTCTATTTGTCTGCTGTTTTTGTGCACTTCCCTGCACTAGTTTGATTCACTCAGAATGGTGAGTACACAGGGAAAATGATGGAGGTTTTTTTTGTTTCAGAAAATTGGAAGTATATAGATATGCATTAAATCTGTACGCATGACATTTCACAGAAATCAGCGCTAAAAGCTAGACAGGTATGAATGAACCAAGATTTTCTCATTTCAGAAAAGCATGCAGCAAGATCAGACACCCGGATCAGTAAGCAGGCTTTTTCTCCTTACTTATTCAGGAGCTATGCTCATTGACTTTCACTATAACATGCCATTTGTCTGGTTCTCAGGTGCCACGTAACTGGATCTTCTGACACAAGATCTCTTTTTCTGAAATCAAAGCCTCTATTGAATTAAAAGCCTTCCTGGAGAAATAATATGGGAGAGTAAGGGGTTAACTCTTTAAAACATCCTTCACAACATAGATGTGATCTTGGGCTATCCCATACAGATTAATACAGTAGGGAATGCCCATTCCTCTATGGAATGGTGATATTTTCATTGCTTACTACAAGGTGACACTGGACAGGATCTAGTGATCCAGGAACTAATGTAATTTTAATGTGAGATAAAGTGCCTGGACTGACTCATTTCTTCACCTATTATTATTCCATCTCATAGAAAAACCTGTAGGGAGATATAATCATAGCCTTGGGCTGAAATGCTAAATGTGATTTACTAAACACCAAGAAAATAGCCTGTACCACTGCCCACTATGCATGTCAATAGGCAATAATTCTCAATCAACTTCAAGAAGCAATAGAATCAAGACTGTTGTCAAAGACGACAAAATAAAATCCCCAAAACAGATGTCTCATGTCCTACATTAAATATAGTTCCTGTGGATAAACACTTTATGCAGATTACTGGAATACATTAACCATATGTTTCAATCATTCTCAAGATTTGGAATTTTCTAGCAAGGCTGACATTTATTGTCCATTCCTAAGCCCTGATTATAGAGCCTTTTCCTCCAACTGCTTATGGTTTGATAGAACAGAATGTCTTGTTAAGCCTTTGTAATTAGTAGGAAACCAAATTTGTGTAAGATTGAAGTCATATCTAGATCAACTGCTTAAGAACAAAATGGTTCCTTCCTGAAAAAGACATCTCTTGAGTTTTTCTGACGCTCCAAGAGTTTCAAGGTTGCTTTTATTAGATCAGCTTATTGAATTAAATTTACATTCTCAAACTGCCCAAGCAATTAAACGCAAGATTTCTAGATTGTTAGTCTGAAGCCTTAGGGTAGCAGTCCCGTAACATAACCACTACACTACTGTACCCTTGTCTACCGGTTGTGCATATAAATTTGAATGCCTTTACATTTGCTTGGAGTGGATTTTTCTTTGCATTAACACTGCAGTTTATAGTGTAAATACAGTCAGAAACGATGTGAAGTCAGAACAAAATGGCAGAAGATTGCCTGAAAAAACTAGCCCAATTCTTTTCCACAGGCTGTGATAATTGATCCATTTACCAGGTTTGAGGTATCAGTGCAAAACTAGTCATGTGCAACTGCAAAATACTGTGCTTATTCACAATGTTTACCCCAGAAGTCTGTGACTAGAGCAAGTATTAGAAAAGGCATTACAATTGTGTCAGTGACTGTCACAAACCGTCATGGAACAGTCTGTTGGAGCAAGCTGTTGGTAAAGCTGTATCCTGGCCTATGTTCGAGTGCAGAGGATCACCTGTGTGAAGTGAACAATACAAAATCATGCAGCACATTCTTGAAATGAAACTTACCAAATTTACCTTCAACTCATGGAGTAAAATTGGACAAGTCCCTTTACAGGTATACTCTCCAGCATCAGCTTATTTTCTACATATATTGCCACATTAGAACAGACCATGGAAAATCTCCATCATAGCATGCCAAGGATCGAAACAGAACAATGAACCAAAATCAGGAAAGAGAGATGGCTTTTCAGTTTCAAAGAAAATCTGTTCAATTTTAGGTTGTAACCTGAATGCCCTGATGTCAAAAGAGAAAGAGAGTAAGATTAGGCAGAAGAAAAGTATATGACTGATGTTAAGTAAATAATAACATTGAAAAAAGGTTCAAAATAGAAAGTTCAGAGTGGAATTGACAAAAAAAAAGCAAATCAAAGAAACAAAGATTGAGTATGAGATGAGACTAGCAGCTAATATAAAAGGGAATTCAAAACATCTTCTATAAATGTAACAATAGGGTGGTGAAAGGAAGATTAGGGCTGATCTTGGATCCAAAAGGGATACGGGCATAGCTAAGGTGTTAAATAAATACTTTGCAACTGTTTTTACAGAGGAAGGAAGATGTTGCCTAAGTGCTAGTCAAACAGGAGGAATTTGAAATACCTGATGAGTTTAAAACTTATCTGGAAGAATTATTCGATAGCTGAGTGTAGCAAATAGGTCACCAGGGCCATTTAAAGTGCATCCATGTAAAATGATCCCAGCTGATGATAATACTAGACAAGTCAAATCCCTGGTTTGATAGATTATAACTTTTGTTTTTACTGGGGTGCTCAATCACTGAATTTATTTACATTAGGCTGCTAATGTACTTTGAACAAAATTAGTTAAAAGTTATATATTCATTAAGCAGAACATGACCTAAGATAACAAAGTGTGGAGCTGGATGAACACAGCAGGCCCAGCAGCGTCTCAGGAGCGCAAAAGCTGACGTATCAGGCCTAGACCCTTCATCAGAGAGGGGGATGGGGTGAGGGTTCTGGAATAAATAGGGAGAGAGAGGGAGGCGGACTGAAGATGGAGAGAAAAGAAGCTAGGTGGAGAGGAGAGTATAGGTGGGGAGGTAGTGAGGGGATAGGTCAGTCCAGGGAAGACGGACAGGTCAAGGAGGCGGGATGAGGTAGTAGGTAGGAAACGGAGGTGCGGCTTGAGTGGGGAGGAAGGGATGGGTGAGAGGAAGAACAAGTTAGGAAGGCAGAGACAGGCTGGGCTGGTTTTGGGATGCAGTGGGGGAGGGGACGAGTTGGGCTGGTTTTGTGATGCAATTGGGGGAGGGGAGATTTTGAAGCTTGTGAAGTCCACATTGATACCATTGGGCTGCAGGGTTCCCAAGCGGAATATGAGTTGCTGTTCCTGCAACCTTCGGGTGGCATCATTGTGGCACTGCAGGAGGTCCATGATGGACATGTTGTCTGAGGAATGGGAGGGGGAGTTAAAATGGTTTGCGACTGGAAGGTGCAGTTGTTTGTTGCGAACCGAGCGGAGGTGTTCTGCAAAGCGGTCCCCAAGCCTCCGCTTGGTTTCCCCAATGTAGAGGAAGCCACACTGGGTACAATGGATACAATATACCCCATTGGCAGATGTGCAGGTGAACATCTGCTTAATATGGAAAGTCATCTTAGGGCCTGGGATGGGGGTTAGGGAGGAGGTGTGGGGGCAAGTGTAGCACTTCCTGCGGTTGCAGGGGATAAACAACTGCACCTGCCAGTCGCGAACCATTTTAACTCCCCCTCTCATTCCTCAGATGACATGTCCATCATGGGCCTCCTGCAGTGCCACAATGATGCCACCCAAAGGTTGCAGGAACAGCAACTCATATTCCGCTTGGGAACCCTGCAGCCCAATGGTATCAATGTGGACTTCATAAGCTTCAAAACCTCCCCTTCCCCCCACTGCATCCCAAAACCAGCCCAACTCGTCCCCTCCCCCCACTGCATCCCAAAGCCAGCCCAGGCTGTCTCCGCTTCCCTAACCTGTTCTTCCTCTCACCCATCCCTTCCTCCCACCTCAAGCCGCACCTCCATTTCCCACCTACCATCCTCATCCCGCCTCCTTGACCTGTCCGTCTTCCCTGGACTGACCTATCCCCTCCCTACCTCCCCACCTATACTCTCCTCTCCACCCATCTTCTTTTCTCTCCATCTTCGGTCCGCCTCCCGCTCGCTCCCTATTTATTCCAGAACCCTCACCCCTTCCCCCTCTCTGTTGAAGGGTCTAGGCTTTTGTGCTCTTGAGATGCTGCTTGGCCTGCTGTGTTCATCCAGCTTCACACTTTGTTATCTTGGATTCTCCAACATCTGCAGTTCCCATTATCTCAGAACACTACCTAAGTTGTTCTATATGCAGACCATTTTGAAATAGTCTTATTACTTCTACCAAAAGTAAAGATTCAACCCTTTTACACTACGCAGCAACATCAAATCTTGGTGAAGAATCATTTTGCCTCTACTTTAGAATTTCTTGTTCAGATGGCACAGCTGTAACTGGTTTCTTTTCAGCAAATGTCTGAATTAACTCAGCGCTACCTTCTTTTATTAGTGTGATTTCCCGAGGTTCTTAAACAAGCTAATATTTTGGCTTACTTACACCTTAACATGTGTTTCTTAAGTTCTTCTGTTCAAAAGTCAGATGTATTCCACTTTGACACCTTAACATTGTCTGAATCTAGAGTTTTCCTGTTATTAACTTCGATTAACATCATTTAGGATTTATTTTCTTCTGCCATGATTATTTTGGAGTCTGCTAAACGCTGCTGGTTGTAAAGTCCTGTCCTTTCTGAAATGATAATTTGGAACAAAGTAAATATTGCTTGGGTAGAAACAGGTTAATCAAGGAAAGCCAGCATCGATTTGTTAAGGCAAAATCATTTTGAACAAATATGTTTGTTGCTTTTGATGAGGTAAGAGAGAGGATAGATGAGGGTAATGTGGTTGACATAGTGTAGTGAACTTCCAAAAAGCATTTAATAAAGTGTGGCACAATAAATTTGTGAACAAAGTTAGATCATGGAATAAAAAGTACAGAAGCATCATGGAATTGGAATTAGCCAAGTGACCATAAATGGACAGCAGTAGCAAACTGTTGTTTATTTGGACTGGAGGGAGGTCATGGGGGTTTGGTTAGCTCAGTTGGCCTGACAGTTAGTTTACAATATGGAGTGATGCCTAATTGCATGGGTCCAATTCCAACACCAGCTGAGGTCACCATGAAAGACTGTTCTTCTCAACCACTCCCCTCACCTGGGACATGGTGACCCGCAGGTTAATCCTACCACCATTCATCTCTCTCTAATGTGAGGGCAGCCCTAAGGCCCTCTGGGACTATGGCAAATCTACTGTTATTTAAAGTGGGGTCCCCAAGAACCAGTGTGAGGATCCCTCTGCCTCTTCGTAAACATTAATGACTGAGGCTTTAGTGTAGAGAAGACAATATCAAAATTTGCAGGTGACACAAAAGTACGCAACATTGCCGCATGTGAGGAGGACATTGTAAAACTTTAAAAAGGACATAGAAGGTCTCATGAAAGTGCCAGGTGAAATTTAATGCAGAGAATTGCGAAGTGATTCATTTTGATAAGAAGCATAGGGAGTCATAGAGACATACAACACAGAAACATGGTCCAACCTGACCATGCTGAGCATAATCCCAACTCTCCTGGCCCATATCCCTCTAAACATTTCCTATTCATGTACTTATCCAAATGTCTTTTAAATGTTGTAACTGTTCCCACATCCACCACTTCCTCAGGAAGTTTATTCCACATGTGAACCACCCTCTGTGTAAAAACATTTGGTCCTTATATTTAAATTTCTCTCCACTCACCTTAAAAATGTGCCCCCTAGTCTTGAAATCCTCCATCGTAGGCAAAATACAACTACCATTTCCTCTATCTGTACTCCTCATTATATACTTCTATCAAGTCTCATCGCAATCTCCTGCGCTCCAGTGAAAAACATCCCAGCCTATCCAGCCTTTCTTTATAACTTAAACCTTCCATACCCAACAACATCCTGGTAAATCACTTCTGAACTCCATCCAGCTTAATAATATCCTCCCCATAACTGGGTGACCAGAACTGGACACAGTATTCCAGAACAGTCCTCACCATTGTTTTGTACAACCTCAGCATAACTTCCCAACTCCTATACTCAAAGGACTGAGCAATGAAGGAAAGCATGCCAAACACCTTTTTAAACACCCTATCTATGTGACATAAAACTTCAAAGAATTATGTACCGGAATCCCATGTCCTTCTGTACTACAACCCGAGCAAAGGCACTACCATTAATTGTATAAGCTTTGTTTGCTGTACCAAAATGCAATACCTCTCATTTCTCCAGATTGAACTCCATCTGCTATTTTTCAGCTCCTTGACCCATGAGAGTACAGAGTAAAGGGAACAGTTCCAAAAGGGACGCAGGAGCAGATTGCTCTTGGTTTAATGTGCATAAATCAGTCAATGTCACAAGCATGTTTGCAGAGTGGTTTAAAAGCATGTAAGGTCCTGAGCTTCATAAATAGTGGTATTGAGTACAAAAGCTACTCTGTTCTGGTAAACATATACAAAATCCTTTCTTCAGTCTATACTTGAGTATTGCTTCTAGTTTCTGGCACTCACCCTAAGCAAGGTATGAAAGCATTTCAGTGAGTGCAGAAAAGATTCACAAGTAGAGCTGGATGAACACAACAGGCCAGGCAGCATCAGAGGAGCAGGAAAGCTGACGTTTCAGGTCTAGACCCTTCTTTAGAAATCCGGTGGGGGTTGGGGGGTGGGTGGGAAGGCACCTCTGAAATAAATAGGGAGAGGGGGAGGTGATGATAGAAGGTGGATAGAGACCATTGGGCTGCAGGGCTCCCAGGCAGAATATGAGGTGATGTTCCTCCAGCCTTCGGGTGGCATCGGTGTGGCACTGGAGGCGGCCCAGGATGGACATCTCGTCCAAGCAGTGGGAGGGGGAGTTGTAGCAGCTTGCAACTGGCAGGTGTTGTCGTTTGTCACGAACTGAGTGGGATGGGGGTGAGGGGTGAGGTGTAGGGGCAGGTGTAGCACTTCCTGCAGTAGTAGGGAAAAGTGCCGGGGTGGTGGGGCTGGTGGGGAGTGTGGAGCAGACAAAGCAGTCCCGGAGACAGCAGACCCTCTGGAAGTCAGATAAAGGTGGGGAGGGAAAAATGTCCTTGGTAGTGGGGTCACATTGCAGGTGGCAGAAGTGGTGGAGAATGATGTGTTGAATCTGGAGGTTGATGGCGTGATGCATGAAATGAGGGGAATTCTGTCTTTGTTGTTACTGCGGGGAGGGGTGTGAAGGATGAGGTGCAGGAAACACGAGAGATGTGGTCGAGGGCATTCTTGACCACTATGGAGGGGAAATTGCGGTCCTTGAAAAGCAATCCAGGAGTGGAACACCTCATCTTGGGACAGGTGTGGCAGAGGCAAAGGTATTGGGAATAGGGGATGGCCTTTTTGCAGGAAAGTTGGTGAGACGAGGTGTACTGTAGGTAGCTGTTGGAGTCGATGGGCTTGAAATAGATATCAGTTTCCAGGTGGTTGCCAGAGATGGAGACGGAGAGGCCCAGGAAGGAGAGAGAGGTATTGGAGATGGTCCAGGTGAACTTAAGATTGTGGTGGTAGGTGTTAGTAAAGTGGATGAACTGTTCATGCTCCTCGTGGGAGCACAAGGCGGTGCTGATATAGTCACCGATATAATGGAGGAAGAGGTGGGGGATGGGGCCAGTGTAACTGCGGAAGAGGGATTGTCCCTCATCCGCTCCACACTCCCCACCAGCCCCACCACTTTTCCCTGCAACCGCAGGAAGTGCTACACCTGCCCCTACACCTCCCCCCTCACCCCCATCCCAGGCCCCAAGAAAACCTTTCGCATTAAACAGATGTTCAACTGCACATCTGCTAATGTGGCATATTGTATCCGCTGTTCCTGGTGTGGCCTCCTCTGCATTGGAGTAACTAAGCGGAGGCTTGGAGACCACTTTCTGGAACATCTGTGCTGGGCTCACAACAAACCACCTCCCAATCACGAATCACTTCAACTCCCCTCCCCCCTCCTTGGGCGACATGTCCATCCTAGGCCTCCTCCAGTGCCACAACAATGCCACCCGAAGGCTGGAGGAACAGCACCTCATATTTTGCCTGGGAACCCTGGAGCCCAATGGTCTCACTGTAGACTTTACAAGATTCAAAATCTCCCCAACCCAAATCTCATCCCAAGACCAGCCCCTCTCATCCCCGTCTCCTTGACCTGTCCTTCTTTTCTCCCACCTGTCCACTCCTCCCACCTCAAAGACAAACCCCCACCCCTCCGTCCTACCTACTAGCCTCATCCCTGCCTCCATGACCTGCCTTCTTCCCTCCCACCTACCTGTCCCTCCGTCCTCACTGACCAACTCCCATCCTACCTCCCCACCGACACTCATCTTTACTGGCTTCAGACCCGCCTCCTTGACCTGTCTGTCTTCTCTCCACCTATCTACTCTTCCACTTTCTATCATCGCCTCCCCCCTCTCTCCCTATTTATTTCAGAACCCCCTTCCCCTCCACCATTTCTGAAGAAGGGTCCAGACCCGAAATGTCAACTTTCCTGCTCCTCTGATGCTGCTTGGTCTGCTGTGTTCATCCGGCTCCACACTGTGTTATCTCAGACTCCAGCATCGACAGTTCCTACTGTCTCAAAGATTTGCCAGAGTAGTTTCAGACATGAGAAAGTTCAGCTATAAAGTTAGATTGAAGAAACTGGGATTGTTCTCCTTTGGTGAGGACAGCCGAGAGGAGATTTGTTAGAGGTGTTAAAAATTCTGAGGTTCGGATGCATCAACTGATGAGCGACTGTTTCGATTGGTGGAATAATTATGAACTGGGAGATATCGATTTAAAGTGACTGGTGAAAGAACCAATAGTGACATGAGGAATAAAAGTGCCTTTATACGATGAGTGGATTGCAATGCCTGAGAGTGTGATGCAGACAAATTCAACTGTGGCTTTCAAAAGCTAATTGGATATTATCTTAAAGGGGCAAAGTTTGCAAGCATTAAAAACAGAGGAATGTCACAAAGGTGAATATCTCTTGCAGACAACTGGCATGGACAAACGGGCTGAATGGCCTCTTGTTATGCTGCCGCACTTTTATGTAGAAGCACTGACTGCAAATAAACAGATATTTCTTCTGCGAGAGAGAATGGTTTATTTGATTGGTGTCTTTGCCACTGAACTCACAATCTGCTTTTCATCATACTAACACCTTGTGACTATCGGATATATCGCAGCAACTCATTCAGCTTGCTTTGAAAGCATTTTTCAGTCTCACCATTTTGGAGTCTGAAGAAGACAAGAGGAGCGTTACTACAGCAATATTAACCCCTCCACCTAAGATTATCCCTCTACTCACATTTGGGCAAAAATGTTGGAGGACACCATATCTTGAGTAATTTGTCTCTCAAGGAAGAGTTACCCCCAAATTCCTCATCCAGTTAAGGACAGGTTACCCATTTAGCCTCACTTCTGTGTCTAACGCTTGAGAAGAAGTACATAAGAATTATGCATAATTAAAAATTTAAGTACATCAGCAATTCTATACCTGTAAGAATTTACGCAGTGAACCATCTATAGAATTCATGATCTTGAATGTCTGCAACGTTTTTTCTGGAAATAATCTTCCATTAATTAAAAAGAAAAGGTGTCCAGTTGAACTGTTCTGAACCTTTCCACCCAGGAGAGCCAAAATAATTATCTAGATTCAGCACGAAGATTGTCTAAAAGTTAGAATTTGTAAAAATGATGAGTTATTAAAATTAGCTGTCAACTCTAACCTGAAGTAAGGTATAAAGACTAATAGTCACATTGTACATTGTTATAGAACATTTTAACATACAAGCTCGGCATGTTATCGTCTGAACTAGTTTAAGAATTCTTAGTATCTTGTGCACCAAAAAGATTTGGAACTTTCCACATCCTGATATAACCTTCCTCTGCCCTATGAAAATACAAATATGTTAATAAAACACATGAAGAAATAAGGCTGTCAAATATTACTTACCTGCACAAATAATAAAAAAAGTATCATATTATGGCTTCTGTGGTTGGTCAGATTTGACTGGGACCTGAGGACAGGAGTCAACCATTGATCTGGCTCTGAATGATATATGCTAAACTGTGGTTAACATTAATATATGACTACTTTAAGGTAAAAGGTGGCTGAGATGTTGCAACTCTAGAGCTCCGTCCAGAAAAGCCCGATTTGTAGCCTACTTTCCTGATAGATTATAATTATCAAGAAAAACTGAATGAACTGGGCATTTTTCTCTCAAAAAGAGAAGGCTGAGTGGCTATTCAACTCAGGCCTTTAAAACAATGAATGAGTCTGATTAGATTGAAGAGATGTTTCCATCTATAGCGATGTCTAAAACTACTTTGATTAGGGATAAGACAATCTCCTTAGATCCAGCAAGGATTCAGAAAATACTTTTTTTTTTACCTTGGTACCTATTAGAATAGGCAGAACTTGCTACCTTATGGAGTGCTTGAAACAAATAGCAAGATCCATTTAAGGAGAGGGTAGGTAGCTACTTGAAGCTGAAAGGATCACAAACATATGCTGACAGGGTTAGAGGTAATAGACCAGAAAGAGGTTCTTGAGGACCAAAAATACCACCATTGACCAGTAGGGCCTGTGTCTTTGCTACAAATTCTGTGCAATCTATGTAACTCACCAGAAATTCCTGTTAGGTATTCTCTGCGTGGGTGATTTCAAGGATGCCAATTTTTAAAAGGGAATGAACACCACTTGACAGTGAGCAAATACCTTCCAAGAACATTTAATATCTTGCTTGGTCGGTCAACCACACCAAAATTTTGGTGAACTTTGCAAAATCACAGCTTAGATAATGCTTTCTTCATAAAATACCAGGATACACAGAAGACTGTCAACAAAGCAGAGGAGCTAGAGAAAGAGAGGGTGTGGGGGGAAGGTACAGGATGCCTTTAAGTGACAGCCCATAAAAATGTAGAAATTGCTCTTGATGAGAATTTAAATTAATTGCAAGAGATCTCCCTGCACAATTTGGTCCTTTATTAATATACAGGAAAAATTCTACTTGGTAATTTCATTTATATTTAGCTACTAAATTAGTCAGAAATCTTGTTAACTTTTTATGCAATTGTGCTTTTTAGTGCTGTAGCATGATCAGTTTTTTGACTGCTGCCAATGTCAGTGAATAAATGAAAAAGTATTGACTTGGTCATGGTGCTGACATCCATTTCAACACTGGGCCATAGTGAACAGTAACTAACTCTTTTACTGCCTGTTCTTATAAAGCAAATAAATAAAATATTATAGTCCAAAATATTATAGTTTCAATGGGACACAAAACTCGAACCTGGCACCTATAATGCTCCACTCCAACACCAATTGGCCTTTCAATTGATTACAACACTAACATTGAAATTTCTGTCTGAAGTTACTTTAAAATATTCTGCTCCCTGCTTCAAACTCTCACTTTATTGCTTCTTTATTTTTAGTACAATACAGCTTGTAGCATTTTTTTGTTTTTGGTCAAATGGGTGACTGACTTAAATAAGAGCACATCGCCATGTGGCAGGAGTTTCAGAAGCAAGCACATGAGAAACCCATAACTTCAGCTTTGCTGCTCTCCGAATAAAGAATATAAAACATAGTTCCACATGTGCTTTGCCACACAAGCAAAGCACTAAATGGCACAGTGCATGCTTAGAATCAAGGTGAGCAGAGGATGCTATTTGATTCTTATTGCATAACTTTTGCTGTTTATCTGGCCAGGACCACCTACCCTTTAACATTATTTGAAGCCAACTGCAGTGAATCTCATTAATTCCCCAATTCACAGAAGTCTTCCTTAGTTTTGAAGAGTATATCAGAATAACTGATACAATAGTGCTTTGGAGTATTGTAGCCCTGTCTAATTCAAGTTATTTTTTACAAATTGCTTCATGGAATGTAGGCATTGCTGGTAAGTCCCATTCTTCATTGCCCTCAAACAAAGTGGCCTGCTATGCCATTTCAGTGGGTAATTAACTTTGCTGTGGGTCTGGAGTCATATGTAGGCAGGATCAGGTAAGGATGACAGATTACCTTCCCTAAATGGCATGAGTGAACCAGGTGGGTTTTTACAAAAATCGATGATAGTTGCCTTGGTCATGATCACTAACTTTCAGCTTTATGTGTCAAACTTTTGTAATATAAATCAAAATTCTACCTCGATGCGATTTAAATCCATGATCCTACGCATTAGTTTGGGTCTTTGGATAAATAATTAGCACCACACCACCATTTCCCCTGTATTGATCACAGATTTTGTCAAACAAGGTTAACTTGTTTTTGATCTTCCAAAGGAATTGAAGTGTACAGTTAAAGAATTCTTACTCCAGTTATGCAGGACGTCATTGACCTGGAGTACTCTGTGCAGTTTTGATCTTCTTAAGGAAGGGCATACTTGTTCTGGATGGTATCTTAGAAAACTTGTTAGATTGGTTGCTAGGATGAGGAGATTAGCCTGTGAATTTTTTTCATTCATTTCCAGGATGGGGGCATCATTGGCTAGGTCAGCATTTAATGCCCATCCCTAATTGTCTGGTGGGCAGTTAAAAGTCAATGACATTGTTGTCGGTCTTGGAGTTACAAGTAGTGCATTCCAGGTAGGAGTGGAAGTTTCCTTCCCTAAAGGACATTAATTGAATAAACTAAGCCTAAATGCCCTGGATTTTGGTAGAAAAAGGGGTGATCTAATTAAATTAGATGAGATTAGATTCCCTACAGTGTGGAAACAGGCCCTTCGGCCCAATAAGTCCACACCGCCCCTTGAAGCATCTCACCTAGACCCATCCCCCATAACCCACACACCCCATGAACACTATGGGCAATTTAACATGGCCAATCCACCTAACCTGCACATCTTTGGACTGTGGGAGGAAACCGGAGCACCTGGAAGAAACCCACGCAGACACGGGGAGAATGTACAAACTCCACACAGACAGTCGCCCGAGGCTGGAATTGCACCTGGGTTCTCTGGTGCTGTGAGGCTGCAGTGCTAACCACTGAGCCACCGTGCCGCCCCAAATTACAGATAATTCTTATTAGACTTGAATACTTACTGAAAGTGTCCACTGTCTGGGACACTAGAATAAAGGTCAAGAGTAAGGAACCAGCCATGAAGGACTCAAAAATGTATTTGCTCAAAAGGGTTTGAGTTTCTGGAATTCTCTACCTGGAAAGTAGTGTATGCCAAGGCATTGAGTTTATTCAAGTCAGAGATCAATAGACTCTGGGTACTAATGTGATGGAGGGACCTGGCAATGATCTTTAAACCTTTATTTTCCAATCCATCCTATTATAGCTATTGAGTTCATTGCTTCCTTACAGTGCACAGTTGGTTAATGGGCATGAAAGTGCCTTAGCTTGGCATAGGGGTCATGAGGGTCCATGTTAGTTTGGATGGAGGGAAATAGTTTGGCGAAAGGTCTTTGTCATATAGACAAAGGTTCACAACACCTCCTGAGGTGCCATGAACCACAACTGTTTGAAAGCCTGGCCTGTGTCCATGAAAGTTCTGGAGGAGTAGGTCATGCCTTCTGTTATGGAGCTGAGTTTAGGAGTTCTGGGTGCAGGCTTACAACCTGAACCCTCATGCTTAAGGGTCTCTGGTGCCAATTGGAAGGTTCAGGAATGGGGCCTGGAATTCTGGAATTGGGACCTACTTACCATTTTTAAAGGTCTTCAGTCATCTTTACCTGGTGAAAATCCAGGCTCCAGTCCCTGCCATACAGTAGCATTAAGTATTGAATTGTAATAGACCTTGACGTGCGAAAAATCTTTTAACTTCCCTTTTGGTTCATCTCATGTTGATCCCAAGTCTCTTGTTACCAATTCATCAACCAGTGTGGGAACAATCTTTCACTGTTTGACATGTGATATTACAACAGCGTCTGCATTAAATAGATAGTACAACTGATAATTGTACACAGTTAGAATCTAAATGATGTGAGCTTGGAAACTTGCACATAGTCACTTTGCTATCCTATTATTCAAGTCAAGATTGTAAATGATTGAAAATATGTAGAAATTTCCTTCATCAATCAGCTATCAATCATCTTCCTTTTGTAAGCTTAGCTGAACAAGTAATTGAGTCTCTAAACTGAGAAATAAGCTATTTTAGTCCTGAATCTGTCACATAAGCCTCAATATCAATGATCTGTATATATGTCTGTTAACCAGTGTACAAGATAGAAACAGCACAAGCAGTGAATGTAACAGTTCAAAGCGCTTTTTCCAATAAAACTTTCATTCATTACCTACTTCTCATGCAATTCTGGTAGCATTTGAAATATGCTCCGATAAGTCTTCCCAAGAGCTTTGCCTCCAGCAGCCCCTCTACCAATAACTGATCTGCGATGTCCAAAACAGAACTAAATATCTCATTCACAAATTACTTCAGGCCTACAGAGCACGATTCTCTGTCATCTTCATCACATTTCACACATACAGAACTGATAACAGATTAATCTACACTACAAATATTTCATCAGCCTCTCTGGCTAGGGCACCTTGCATTAGTTAACCTCAGGGATAGCAGTTTAGAATAAAAAAATAGAAATGTATTTAGACTTTCTGGAAAACATTTGATACATAGGGGGAACAGAAATTATTTCTCAGACTTTTGTATAAGGAAAAACAGGTAAAGCAAGTGCTACTTAAATTCAGAGCTCTGATTATTTACACTCCTTTATTCAATCATTGTATCACTACATGCCTGACATACGGTCAATAGTGCAATTTAATACTCATCAAAATAAACCAGCTGCCCTGGAACACCTTGGAATTTCATTACCCAACGTTCACTGCAGTCCTTACCAGAAAGGACACATTTTGAAATACCAATTCAGACCCAAGTTTTTTTTAGTGTTTCATGATTATCAAATGCCATTAACAGAGTATTCTGATTGTTCTGAGAATTCAAAACGTGAAATTGAAAACTAAATTCAATAGCTCCTGAAAATGGCCACAGCCACCACAATGTGAGTTTCATTTACATCCATGGATTGCAACAAAACAGCGTGTCCACATCATGCCTCTCTTTTCCGCGATGTCAGTGTCCAGCCATCTATTGATCAGCTGGTCCATGACCAGGGATATCAATATTGTGAATGGCCAACACTAGTTAAAGCTGGGCTGCACCTCCAGAAAACAAGGTTGGAGCAATTGCAAGAAGTGAATCTGAGCTGTGAGACATTGAAGAATATTGCAGCGTGGAAAGATCGGGCTCAAAGTGTTTCGAATGCTGTGTTGAATGACTTGATGGAGGAGGTGCAATGGAAGAGAGACGTCCTGTATCCGCAGAGAATCAGGGGTCTTTCAGACATGTACTTAAAATCCAGTGGAAACAAATAGGTGTGGGAATCATGGCCAGGAGTCAACTCCTGGGTACAGTGCCAGAGGAAGTTCAACAACCTCACATGAGTGGTCAAAGTCAGTGAATGCAACTTCAAATGTAATACCCTACTACCTGTTTGTCTAACATCAGACACTGTTTAATTCAACATCCCAAGTACTCAGCACTAACAACATTAAGCAATCTAAACATCACATGCTCAGTAACAACCTGCTCTCACTGGTGTTCATTTTGGGATACTCCAGGGTAACTTAGCTCTATACCTCATTACAATCTTGGTCTAAACAAGGCACAAAAGGGTTTAATTTCAGAGAGGAGCTGAGAAGGACTACATTTGGTAACAAGGCGGCTTTGGACAGTGTGGTCTCAAGAGGCCAGGGCAAAAACTGGAGTGAGTGGGAATCAAGGGGAAAAAAAACTCCCCTTGTTGGAATTGTGCCAAACAGAAAGGAAGATGGATTTTATGGCGGTTGGAGGTCAATCGTGTCAGTCCCTGGACATGGAACTAATAGTTCCTCAGGGTAGTGTCCTGTTTCATCAATAACACGCTCTTCATCATAAGGGGAGAAATGGGGATGTTTGCTGATTATTACACAATGTTCAGTATAACTTGCAACCCTTCAGATACTAAAACATGCCCAATTGCTGCAAGAAAATCTGGATTTTTCAGGCTTGGGCTCACAACTGGCAAGTAAGAGTCACACCACACAAGGGCCAGGCAATGACTATCTCCAGTAAGGGAAAATCTAACCATCACCCTTGCAATCAGTTGCATTACCATCACTGAATTTCTCACTATCAACACCTTGGGGATTATCATCGATCAGAATCTTAACTTGACCAGCCATATACTGTGGCTATGAGAGCAGGTCAGAGGCTCAGAATTCTGTGGCAAAAATATTGCCCCTTGACTTCTCAACATCAGCCCACGAGGCACAGCTCAAGAGTAAGCTAGAAAACCCTCCACTTGTGCGGATGAGAAAAACTCCAACTGCACTCAGAAGGCTTGACACCATCCAGGAAAAAGTATCCCACTTGATCAGCTTCCCACGCATTACAATGGCAGCAATAAGACACACTGCAGCAACACATCTTATAATGGCACCTTACAATCCCATGAACTCCACCACCTCGAAGGACAGTGGGAGCAGGTGCCTAGGAGAACACATCTGCAAGTCCCCCTCCAAGCCAAACACTATTCCGACTTGCCATTTCGACTCTTCATGGACAGTTGATGATGGGCAGTTGAAGCTAGTCTTAACAGAAATGCCCAATTTCTTGGGAATGAATTAAAAAGTCAAGCTTAGAACCTGAATGCCCATTTTTTGCTGCTGGCATTCCAAATATGGTGAAATAATCGTTGAGCTCATTAAAGCATTCCTTTGGGAACTGTTTAGATTGGACAATTTTATTCTCATCAAGTTAGAATGATCCTGGATCCCCAGAGAAAATAAATAATGTGTATTCCAGCTGTGAATAAGTTTACAGTTAAAATAATGCAAAGGGTCCATTCTGCAAAAAAGATTCATAGAATCAAGAGTTCTGAAGGGATCTATGCTTCTTAAACCAGTGCTACTATTTATCTGCATGTACAAACCAGCTCTTTCATGGAATGAAAACACAAACAATGAAGATTAAAAGCTGGCTTTGAAATCGTAGCTTGAAGTGCACACTTATACTTATGATATCTGTGGGCAATGCACAATGAAGTAAGTCAATTTTCTCAAACTAGCTCTCTATGGAATAAGATTTTCCTTTAAAGCTTAGGGGCTTACCTGATGAAAAACACAAGCCCCTACTCATCACTTTTCCTGGACCAATAGCAATGGAGGTCACAGCCCTCCAATGACAATCAATCAATTAGTTTATTTTGTTTATTTGAAAGCTTTTCTTTTGAGTTAGTGAGTAATCCTGTTATATGTTGCTGTTTTTCACTCGAAATATTGGATGTAGGTATCTATCAGGCTGGTGGCTATTACCCACTAAGATTCAAATTTGCACAAGAAAATATATAGCCACATACTCGGTTTGTATGTTTTGGGATTATGCATTTTTGTTTAACAGAATACTTATCAGTCAATGCCTTCTGTGAGTTGTCAGAGCAGATAAATACTGACTTTATCAACAATATTTCAGAAAAATTCCCTATTCTTGACTTTTTGGTCAGGTATCTGAGCTATTATTTCACTTTGGCTCTGAATGTGTTCACTTTTGTTTCTGAATCTTTCAGTCTTAATTGAAGAGGAGAGACAGAAAGGAAGGAAGGTAGAAGGATGAAATTAATTAGGAAGGAGTCCAAAATTCAGAGTCAAGTTGATGGGAATGTATTTTATGAAAAGGTGAATTGACCTTCCTGGCTGTAGCTATCAGGGAACTCATCTGCATGTGTCAGCAATAAAAACAGAAAGTTCTGGAGAAACTCTGGTAGCGTCTGTAGAGGGAGAAGTAGAGTTGAAGGCTGAATGTCACCAGAAATCAACTTGCAAGGCCTATCAAGTTTCCTCAGCCTATTGCCTCAAATTTGTCCCATTAACTAAATATTATGCCTCAATGCAGCTGCCAGCTCAATTCTCCCAATTGCCATTAGCTAGATGTCTCTCTTGCAGACATTCTTGTAGCACCATCATGGTGACCTGTTGGTTCCATGCCAAGAGCAAGCATTCCTAGAGCAAGTATTTGGGGTCACAACCATCATTCATTTGGCTCATATGAGTGAATGGAGATGCTACAGACTTAAGAGCAAATGTGCAGGGTATCCCTGCCATGGTGTATTTCCACATTTGATGCTCTGTCTTGCATGCAGATGCCCAATAATTATCTCTGAGAGTCGGGGTGGAAGCTGTTCAGCTAGTTTTCTTGGCTTACATAAGCTGCCCATACTCTACTCCCAGATAGAAGGGTGCTGAGAACACAAGTGTGGTAGATGTACGAGAGAGATGATGGGAACTGCAGATGCTGGAGAATTCCAAGATAATAAAATGTGAAGCTGGATGAACACAGCAGGCCAAGCAGCATCTCAGGAGCACAAAAGCTGACGTTTCGGGCCTAGACCCTTCATCAGAGAGGGGGATGGGGAGAGGGAACTGGAATAAATAGGGAGAGAGGGGGTGGCGGACCGAAGATGGAGAGTAAAGAAGATAGGTGGAGAGAGTATAGGTGGGGAGGTAGGGAGGGGATAGGTCAGTCCAGGGAAGACAGACAGGTCAAGGAGGTGAGATGAGGTTAGTAGGTAGGTGGGGGTGCGGCTTGGGGTGGGAGGAAGGGATGGGTGAGAGGAAGAACCGGTTAGGGAGGCAGAGACAGGTTGGACTGGTTTTGGGATGCAGTGGGTGGGGGGGAGGAGCTGGGCTGGTTGTGTGGGGCAGTGGGGGGAGGGGACGTACTGGGCTGGTTTAGGGATGCGGTAGGGGTAGGGGAGATTTTGAAACTGGTGAAGTCCACATTGATTACCATATGGCTGCAGGGTTCCCAGGCGGAATATGAGTTGCTGTTCCTGCAACCTTCGGGTGGCATCATTGTGGCAGTGCAGGAGGCCCATGATGGACATGTCATCTAGAGAATGGGAGGGGGAGTGGAAATGGTTTGCGACTGGGAGGTGCAGTTGTTTGTTGCGAACTGAGCGGAGGTGTTCTGCAAAGCGGTCCCCAAGCCTCCACTTGGTTTCCCCAATGTAGAGGAAGCCGCACCGGGTACAGTGGATGCAGTATACCACATTGGCAGATGTGCAGGTGAACCTCTGCTTAATGTGGAATGTCATCTTGGGGCCTGGGATAGGGGTGAGGGAGGAGGTGTGGGGGCAAGTGTAGCATTTCCTGCGGTTGCAGGGGAAGGAGCCGGGTGTGGTGGGTTTGGAGGGCAGTGTGGAGCGAACAAGGGAGTCACGGAGAGAGTGGTCTCTCCGGAAAGCAGACAGGGGTGGGGATGGAAAAATGTCTTGGGTGGTGGGGTCGGATTGTAAATGGCGGAAGTGTCGGAGGATGATGCGTTGTATCCGGAGGTTGGTAGGGTGGTGTGTGAGAACGAGGGGGATCCTCTTGGGGCGGTTGTGGCGGGGGCGGGGTGTGAGGGATGTGTTGCGGAAAATACATCCCTCACAACCGCCCCCGCCACAACCGCCCAAAGAGGATCCCCCTCGTTCTCACACACCACCCTACCAACCTCCGGATACAACGCATCATCCTCCGACACTTCCGCCATTTACAATCCGACCCCACCACCCAAGACATTTTTCCATCCCCACCCCTGTCTGCTTTCCGGAGAGACCACTCTCTCCGTGACTCCCTTGTTCGCTCCACACTGCCCTCCAAACCCACCACACCCGGCACCTTCCCCTGCAACCGCAGGAAATGCTACACTTGCCCCCGCACCTCCTCCCTCACCCCTATCCCAGGCCCCAAGATGACATTCCACATTAAGCAGAGGTTCACCTGCACATCTGCCAATGTGGTATACTGCATCCACTGTACCCGGTGCGGCTTCCTCTACATTGGGGAAACCAAACGGAGGCTTGGGGACCGCTTTGCAGAACACCTCCGCTCTGTTCGCAACAAACAACTGCACCTCCCAGTCGCAAACCATTTCCACTCCCCCTCCCATTCTCTAGATGACATGTCCATCATGGGCCTCCTGCACTGCCACAATGATGCCACCCGAAGGTTGCAGGAACAGCAACTCATATTCCGCCTGGGAACCCTGCAGCCTAATGGTATCAATGTGGACTTCACCAGTTTCAAAATCTCCCCTTCCCCTACTGCATCCCTAAACCAGCCCAGTTCGTCCCCTCCCCCCACTGCACCACACAACCAGCCCAGCTCCTCCCCCCCACCCACTGCATCCCAAAACCAGTCCAACCTGTCTCTGCCTCCCTAACCGGTTCTTCCTCTCACCCATCCCTTCCACCCACCCCAAGCCGCACCCCCATCTACCTACTAACCTCATCCCACCTCCTTGACCTGTCCGTCTTCCCTGGACTGACCTATCCCCTCCCTACCTCCCCACCTATACTCTCTCCACCTATCTTCTTTACTCTCCATCTTCGGTCCGCCTCCCCCTCTCTCCCTATTTATTCCAGTTCCCTCTCCCCATCCCCCTCTCTGATGAAGGGTCTAGGCCCGAAACGTCAGCTTTTGTGCTCCTGAGATGCTGCTTGGCCTGCTGTGGTAGATGTAAGGCTGTGTATTCCTGGTTGGGTTGCTGTTGGTACATATTTGACTTCCAGACTTTGACATTGACAGCTATGGCCTTGGCAATCCTAGTACTGATTTTGACCTCAAAGATTAGGTTGCTGGCACTAGTGATTCCAAAATATAGGAAAGTGTATTACCAAAGGAGTACAGCATGGAAATAACTCTGCTAAAGAGAGTTGATGCCATAGCACAATCGGCTTCAGTCTGTTGGTGATCTCAAAAGCCTCTGATGAGGCACTCTTGTAGCTGACAAAACTGCATGTTTTCATTCAAATCAAATCAACATAGGGTGGAGAATGGAACCGCATATATCATTGGTGTTGTGAACCGTTTTGCACACCCTTTGATTTGAACAGTTACTACATTTTATTGAAAGGCTCTAAATAGCTTCCTTTGCTAAGAGGGTGATTTTGAATTGTGTTTGACCAGATTTTGGCCTCAGAACAAAAGATAATCACTGAAGCAGAATGATTGATCGCCTCTGAGAATGTGGGGAGATGCTAAGACCTGAGTGGAATGTTGGTGCCCACAACACCCATAGGCCATGGAAGATTATATGGTCAATTCTTTATTCTCTTTGCTGCTAAAATCATAAGCAATCTGAAAGTACAAACTCCATGTGGCACGTGTTCATGCACCTGCTAATATGTCAGCCTTGACTCAGAGGTGGCAATTTCAACTCTGAGCCACCTGGTTGTAGATTCAAGTCTCATTTGAGCTTCTTCAATGCAAAATGAAGAAGTACTGTCTTTCAAAGAACAAATAACAAAGACAATCACAGCACAGGAACAGGCCCTTCGACCCTCCAAGCCTGCGCCGATCGAGATCCTCTGCCTAAACCTGTCATCTATTTTCTAAGGGTCTGTATCCCTTTGGTCCCTGCCCATCCATGTACCTGTCCAGATATATTTTAAAAGACACTCTCGTGTCTGAGTCTACCACCTCCGCTGGCAATGTGTTCCAGGCACCTACCACCCTCTACGTAAAGAGCTTGCTACACATATCTCCCCTAAACTTTCCTCTTCTCACTTTGCACTCATGACCCCTAATAATTGAATCCCTCACTCTGGGAAAAAGCTTCTTGCTATCCACCTTGTCTATACCCTTCATGATTTTGTAGACCTCAATCAGGTCCACCCGTCAATCTCTGTCTTTCTAATGAAAATAATCCTAATCTACTCAACCTTTCTTCATAGCTAGCACCCTCCATACCAGGCAACATCCTGGTCAACCTCCTCTGCACCCTCTCCAAAGCATCCACATCCTTTTGGTAATGTGGCGACCAGAACTGTACACAGTACTGTAAATGTGACCGAACCAAAGTCTTATACAACTGCAACATGACGTGCCAACTCTTGTACTCAATACCCCGCCCAATGAAGGAAAGCATGTCATATGCCTTCTTGACCACCCTATTGACCTTTGTTGCCCCCTGAGGGAACAATGGGCCTGAACACCCAGATCTCTCTGAACATAATTTTCCCTAGGACTTTTCCATTTACTGTATAGTTCGCTCTTGAATTAGATCTTCCGAAATGCATCACCTCGCATTTACCCGGATTGAACTCCATCTGCCATTTATCTGCCCAACTCTCCAATCTATCTATATTCTGCTGTAATCTTTGACAATCCCCTTCATTATCTGCTACTCCACCAATCTTCGTGTCATCTGCAAACTTGCTGATCAAATCACCCATACCTTCCTCCAAATCATTTATGTATATCACAAACAACAGATCCCTGTGGAACACCACTGGTCACAGGTCTCCAATTTGAGAAACCCCATTCCACTACTACTCTCTGTCTCCTGTTGCCTAGCCAGTTTTTTATCCATCTAGCTAGTACACCCTGGACCTCATGCGACTTCACTTTCTCCATCAGCCTGCCACGGGGAACCTTATCAAATGCCTTACTGAAGTCCATGTATATGACATCTACAGCCTTTCTCTCATCAATCAACTTTTTCACGTCCTCAAAGAAATCTATTGAGTTGGTAAGACATGACCTTCCCTGCACAAAACCATGTTGTCTATCATTGATAAGCCTATTTTTTTCCAAATGGGAATAGATCCTCTCCTTCAGTTTCTTCTCCAGCAGCTTCACTACCACTGATGTCAGGCTCACCGGTCGATAATTACCTGGATTATCCTTGCTACCCTTCTTAAACAAGGGGACAATATTAGCAATTCTCCAGTCCTCTGGGACCTCACCTGTGTTTAAGGATGCTGCAAAGATAGCTGCAAAGGCCCGGGCTACTTCCTCTCTCACTTCCCGCAATAACCTGGGATAGATCCCATCCAGACCTGGGGACTTGTCCACCTCAATGCCTTTTAGGATACCCAACACTTCCTCCCTCCTTATGCTGACTTGGCCTAGAATAATCAAACATCTATCCCTAATCTCAACATCCGTCATGTCCCTCTCCTTGGTGAATACCGATGCAAAGTACTCGTTAAGAATGTTGCCCATTTTCTCTGACTCAACGCATAACTTTCCTTCTTTGTCCTTAAGTGCGCCAATCCTTTCTCTAGTTACCCGCTTGCTCTTAATATATGCATAAAAGGCTTTGGGATTTCCCTTAATCATGCTTGCTCAAGATATCTCATATCCCCTTTTAGTCCTCTTAATTCCTTGTTTCAGATTCGCCCTACATTCCCGATATTCTTCCAAAGCTTCGTCTGTCTTCAGTCACCTAGACCTTATGTATGCTTCCTTTTTCCTCTTAGCTAGCCTCACAATTTCACCTGTCATCCATGGTTCCTTAATCTTGCCATTTCTATTCCCCATTTTCACAGGAACATGTCTCTCCTGCATACTAATCAACCTCTCCTTAAAAGTCTCCCACATATCAAATGTGGATTTACCTTCAAAGAGTTTCTCCCAATCTACATTCCCCAGATCCTGCTAAATTTTGGTATAGTTGGCCTTCCCCCAGTTTAGAACTCTTCCTTTAGGACCACTCTCATCTTTGTCCATGAGTATTTTAAAAGTTATGGAATTGTGGTCACTATTTCCAAAGTAGTCCCCTACGTAATTTTAACTACCTGGCTGGGCTCATTCCCCAACACCAGGTCCAGTATGGCCCCTTCCCGAGTTGGACTACATACAGACTGCTCTAGAAAACCCTCCTGGATGCTCTTTACAAATTCTGCTCTATCGTGACCCCTAACACTAAGTGAATCCCAGTCAATGTTGGGAAAATTAAAATCTCCCATCACCACCACCCTGTTTCTCCTACACCTTTCCATTACCTGTTTACACATTTGTACCTCTATCTCACGCTTGCTGTTGGGAGGCCTGTAGTACAGCCCCAGCATTGTTACTGCATCCTTCCTATTTCTGAGTTCTACCCCTATTGCCTCACTGCTCAAGTCGTCCGTAGTGCCCTCCTTCAGTACAGCTGTGATATCGTCTTTGACAGTAATGCAACTCCTCCACCCCTTTTACCTCCCTCTCTATCCCGCCTGAAGCATTGATATCCTGGGACATCTAGTTGCCAATCATGCCCTTCCCTCAACTGAGTCTCAGTAATAGCAATAATATCATACTCCCAGGTACTGATCCAAGCCCTAAGTTCATCTGCCTTATCTACTACACTTCTCGCATTAAAACAAATGCCCCTCAGACCACCTGTCCCTTTGTGTTCATCATCTGCTCCCTGCCTACTCTTCCCTTTAGTCACGCTGACTCCATTATCTAGTTCCCTACAGGCTTTAGTTACTACCTCCTTTCTGTCCAATATTTGGTTCCCATCCCCCTGCCACATAAGTTTAAACTCTCCCCCACAGCGTTCGCAAAAGCACCTCCAAGGACATTGGTTCCAGTTGGGCCCAGGCGTAGACCGTCCAATTTGCAATAGTCCCACCTTCCCCAGAACTGGTCCCAATGTCTCAAAAATCTGAACCCCTCCCTCCTGCACCATCTCTCAAGCCATGCATTCATCCTAGCTATTCTTTCATTTCTGCTCTGACTAGAACATGGCACTGATAGCAATCCTGAGATTACTACCTTTGAGGCTCTACTTTTTAACTTGGCTCCTAACTCCCTAAATTCTGCTTGTAGGACCTCATCCCATTTCCTACCTATATCATTGGTGCCCATATACACCATGACAACTGGCTGTTTGCCCTCCCCCTTCAGAAAGTTCTGCAGCTGATCAGAGACATCCCTAACCTGTGCACCTGGGAGGCAACATACCATTCGGGAGTCTCATTTTCGACCACCGAACCACCTATCTACTCCCCAGATATAATGTTAAATTGAGTCCCTATTTGGACTCTCAGGTGGGCATAATAGGTCATCTGGCACTATCCAAGGAACGGTACATTCTGCATCCTAGGCAATTTTTGTCATTAAAACAGATAATTTGCTCAGGGTCATAGATAAGGTGAATAGCAAAGGTCTGTTACCTAGGGTAAGGGAGATCAAAACTAAAGGGTGTATTTTTTATGGTGAGGGGGTAAGATTTAAAAGGGACCTGAGGGGCATTTTTTTTCCACACAGACAGTGGTCCGTATATGGAGTGAACTGCCAGAGGACGTGGTAGAGGCTGGTACAGTTACAACATTGAAAAATTTTTTTGGACAGGCACATGAATAGGAAAAGTAAAGAGACTCTATGCTGTTTGTGACAGCTTGCTTATGTGGAAAGTTGGATCCTGTGTTTTCATGTGTAACAACAGCGACTATACTCCAGAAGCATATCGTTGGTTATGTCCTACAAGATCCTGGGTTCATGATGGTGCTGCATAACGGCATATTCTTCCTTCTCATTGCCGAGCGATGTGAATGTGAAGCCAGCCATTTTTTTTAAAAATAGTGCTCGATGCTTCTGAGAGCTGCTGTGAAGTGAGATTACTATGCAACATATGCAGAGGTTAAAATAATCATTAGGGAGATGAAGTGGGATCCGTTCATTATGTTTGTTTCTCAAGAATTCAATATAAATGAATTTGAATAATTTCTCGATTCGTGAAAGCCTGTCAATTATTATTGAAAGGTTTCATCTTGACTACTAGTGCCAGTGACAGACAACTTCAGAAGTCTTCAATGACCCCATTAGGGCATCCTAAATAAAATGAAGAGGTCTCCATGCTGAGTTAGTGTCCGAACAATGAATCATAACATGGGGCCATGTGCTTGGTAATTTAGAAAGCTGAGCAAGTGTACTATATTGGTGTAAAACATTAAAAAAAACTTTTCTGTTATAATTAAGCTGAGTCCATGCCATATATATTGGTATGTGTTTACAACATTTCTTGGGCATTGAATGGGCACAGCATAAAGAGGCATAGAGTCATAAGAGATCTACAGCATGGAAACAGACCCTTCAATCCAATCATCCATGCCAACCAAATATCCTAGATAAATCTAGTCCCATTTGCCAGCATTTGGCCCATATCCCTCAAAACCTTCCTATCCATATACTCATCCAGATGCCTTTTAAATGTTGCTTTTGTACCAGCCTCCACCACTTCCCCTGGCAGATCATTCTATACACGCACCACCCTCTGCATGAAAAAGCTGCTCCTTAGGTCCCTTTTAAAGCTTTCCCTTCTCACCTTAAACCTACGCCCTCTAGTTTTGAAAAATAAAACCAAAAGAACTGCTGATGCTGTAAATCAGGAACAAAAACAAAGTTGCTGGAAAAGCTCAGCAAGTCTGGCAGCATCTGAGGAGGAGAAAACAGAGTTAACGTTTCGGGTCCAGTGACCCTTCCTGTTGTGTTGTGACGAAGGGTCACCGGAGCCAAAACGTTAACTCTGTTTTCTCCTCCACAGATGCTGCCAGACCTGCTGAGCTTTTCCAGCAACTTTGTTTTTGGTCCTGTAGGTTTAGACTCCGTCACCCTGGGAAAACGATCTTGCCTATTTACCTTATCCACACCCTTCATGATTTTATAAACCTGTATAAGGTCATCCCTCAGCCGCTGACGCTCCGGGGAAATAGCCCCAGGCATATACCAACTTCTGGGCATTAAGATTTGTGCCCTCAGTCTGACCGCTCTCATCTCAGGCTCAACCGTTTTTGACATCCACGCTGCTGCTTGAAATCAATATTGCATACAATAAAAATTCTGCAATGTGAATGGGCACAGCATTTCCATGCAAATGAGACAAGAGAGTTCCCCAGTTTTCCACGTCCTTTTCCTGTACTTTTGCCAAAACAGTGCACCATTAGAGAAATGCTCAGAAAAAGGAATCCTTATGGTTTTGTGTCCCTTTTCAATCAGGAAAAATATAGAGACTAGTGGCTCAGCCTTCGCTCTCTTTTACAAACTTTGGTTCAGCTGTTAGCTGATGATTGGCTGACAACTGTTTCTGACATCTTTGACCATGATAACTGGCTTTTATGGATTCCAATGATGACGTGATTCTTTTATTGTGTGGTTTTAAGTCCAAACCTGAGAGTCTGGGTTCAAGACAGACTGGCTGAAGAGAAAACAAAGTGAAAACTGTCTTTAAACTTGGGCTCTGTAGAAATCTATTTATTGTCTATTAATGCTATACACAGCTATAGATGGTAATCCGAACATGCCTGTTTGAGGACATACTGTTACATTAAGCACTGCTGAAAAAGTCACTTTTTAATCAAAGCTTTTCATCTTCCACTCATCAGGCCAATTCCCATTTAATATTGGCTTGACCCTTTTTCTTGTTATTCTTGTGAATTGTCATGATGACTGCAAGACAAAAAACTTTGAAATATTGTGTCTTTTTTCAGAAATCTTGAAGTTCTGTATGACCAATTACCTGTTTGTATGGTTAGATTGTCAGATGATCATTTCAGTGAACTTACATCTTTGAACTATTTGACTAAGTCCGCTCATACTGTGCTGTTTATGCCCTGTGGGTTGCAGCTGTGGGGCATGATCATAAGGTTGCTCCGCAGACCTAAAATCTTACAGAACAGATATGGATACAAAAACGATTTGACTGTCTCATGTGTATGGGTATCCTATGGTCTCACTTTCATTCGTGCACACCAGCCCGAAGACCCAATGCACTTGGTTAAGGAACCTGAGAGTCTACCTGATAAACTTACTAGTATGAAATAAGATTATCTTTAACTTGATATTCAGGATCAATATGTAGAGATACTGAGGCATACCTCAGTGAAGGACATCCAGAATAATGGCCCGTGATTTTCAATGTCAAGTTGCAAAGTGCAAAATTCATTTTATTATTATTCTCTGACTAGTCTTCTTCCTCCTCATTTGAGAAGCGCAGAAATTTTAGATGAGAAGGAGACAATATCCCAATTATGCCTGTGTGTGTTCCTCAACAGGAGATGTCTACTCTGATCCATTTGTCAGCTCTTTTCTCATGTCTCTTCATGCTTTCTTCAAATATTTATCTAATGTTTTTCTAAATACCACAATCGGTTGCAACAACCACTTGTAGTAAAGCATGCTACATTTAACAACCCTTTGCATGATTAAACAATAACTCTGTGTTTCTAGTGCTAATTTATGCACCATTGTTTCAAATTTATCGACCAATGGAAATAATCTTTCATTGTTTACTCTCTAAAACACTTGTGATGGATCAACTCTTAACCCTGACATTTTCCATGTGCACTTGTTCTAATGACTGTCTAAACAAGCTTTTCAAAAATAGGTTCAACAGAGACAAAATATTAAGTCAAATGTCGCCAATTGATTTCCATTTTGCACTCTTTGTGAGCTGATTGAGCTTATTTCATAACTTGTCCCACAACATACTACATTGCAAGTTTAACTACCCTTTAGATAAACCTACATAGAAAATAACATGTGGGAAGCAGCTGCCATGTCCTACATTACAACAATGACTACACTGGAAAAGGCAGTGTCAGATAACTCAGGTGGGTGGATGGCTGGTTTGTACTGCACAGTGATACCAACAAATTGGTAAAATTGTTAACAATTTGTTAAACATCAATTCTGACACTGACTGAGATGATCATGAGGAATTCTTCTTCTCAACCTCATCCCTTCTTAACCACCAGTTCTCTCTCTCTCTCTCTTTCTGTCTCTCGGATAAGAGTGTAGGACTATGATGTCTTTAGCTGTATTTTACACTTCAAAAAATATTCCATTGGCTGGAAAGCCGTTCACAAAGGTGCTAACGCTGCTACATAAATGCAAGTTATTTTTTCTCTGGGAGTCTTCACTGTTACATTTCTTCACTGTTACGTTTCATTGTCACACGTAGGGAATGCTCCATGCTTGAAAATATAGTATTTCACATTTGATAGAACTCCTATACTGTGGAAGCAGGCCATTCTGCCCATCAAATCCACACTGATCCTTCAAAGAGCAGACCACCCAGACTTACTCCCTTACCCTATCTCTGTAACCCTGCATTCCCCATCACTTATCCAACTAACCTACACATCCCTGGATACTGTGGGAAATTTGGCATGGCCAATTGAAATAACTGCAGAGCGGCTGGGTCTGTCACCAACTCTCCATTTATTTGCTTGCACAAAGTACACTGGCTGTGGCCAACCAGCACACAGTCAGTCTTCAACTGTGGAGATTCTAATTACCTGGTTATACTGGTCAGCCAAGGCTTTCCTGGTTGAGCCAGATTAACAATCCCAATCAAGAACCTCATAGTTAATAAAGTTAGCCTGCTCCCAATCACTACACACCAATCCACCTAAACTGCACATCTTTGAACTGGGGGAGAAAACCGGAGCACCCGGAGGAAACCCACGCAGACATGGGGTGAATGTGCAAACTCCTCACAGGCAGTCACCTGAGGGTGGAATCTTGTTAAACTAAAGCTCAATTTCTTGGTTCAGGTGGTCATTTAAATTTCCTTATTGATATTCAAATAAATATAAAATTTTAAAATAATGTTTGAAGGGGAACGAGGATGTCCTGCCTGACCAAAAAGAAAGAAACTCATTTGCTGTTTCTGAAACTTAACTATGCACAAAATAGCTGCATCTCAAAGGAGAATCCATTCTTTGAGTTAACACTGAAAGCTTTCTCTTAACCATTTTATAGTTTGCTGTCATATATATCTTCCTCTTCTTTACAAAACAAATGTTGCAATAGCTGCCCTCTTGGTCTACTATACAATTGCTTCCTTCAAAGCAGTTTGGAAAGCTATGGTTAATGCATGTGCAGTGTCATCAGTCACCTTCCTCAATGTCTGGACTGTAGACAATTCAAGTCCGGTGGGCTCTGGGCTTTAAGTTCTATTAATTCTATGTTTCCATCCATCATCTAGAGCTCAGCAATCACTCCATCATCCTCCATTGGAAAGACAGGTAAAATATCACCACAATAACTTTCTATCCACTTTTCCTTTATATCATATGATACAAATATATCTTTAAATGAACCCACTTCTTCTCTGACTATTCTCATTTCCAATCAGTTACATAGTAGTTCCACATGATGGCACAAGGTTTTGGAGGACACAAAACTACATTAATTTCTTCTGCACTGCATGTCCTGTTCAAACATTCATTTATACTACCTCCTTTTCTGATCTCTTGTACCTTTCCTTCGGATAATCCCCAACACTGTTTTCCCTCACACTCCCACTGTGTCAAACAAGATTGTTCAAGTCGTCACATGTTTGGAAATAAAAGACTTGCATTTATCTAGCACCATTCCTGACTGCATAAATTGCTTTTTAGTCAATAAAATACTTTTGAAGTCTCGTCATGGTAACAACGGCAACTGATTTACACACAGCAAAAGTCAAAATGATCAGCTGACTCGAACATCTGTTTTTAGTGATGTTGCCGCAGGAACAAATATTGACCAGGATACTTGGAGAAATGCTGCTTTTCCTCTTTGAATCAGTGCCCTAGGATCTTTTCTGTGTACCTCAGAGAGGGAGCTCAGTGACTGCTGTTCAGTTGAGGTTACACTTATTCACCCTATTCACCTCTCCAAGGAGCATCCAATGCTATTTAAGTGCAATCAGTCACTTAAATGGACAGCATTGAACCGCCCATAGAATCAAGTCCACCATATGGATGGAAATCTTGCTGCCAAGTGCTTCCAAACAGTCAGAGGTTGGCAACTGTACCTGACAGGCAATGCCACTGGGAGTGGTGCCTGCTGTCATTAATTCAAAGATCCCCACAGCGGTAGAGTGTGGGTGAGTTGAGAGTTATGGACAAGGGGTCGCTGGTCAGTAGGTGATGAATAGAGTTGGTGGCTCGTTTGGCAACTGCCCATTCCAATGATGGATCACTTGGGCACTAAGTGCCTTGAAAGAGCAATATCCCTGAGTAGTCCCAGTAGGGTTTGCAGGGTGACCTTCAGGAGGTGAGAAAATCCCTGAGCTCCAATGAAACCCCAACAGGATCAGGAATTAAAAATTTTAATTAACTCAATAATTAGGTCCTATTGATTTAATGGTGTCAGCTTTCCAGTTAGCAGGAATGGGCCATATCACTTCCCTGAGGCTGTACAGGTTTCCCTTTGCGAATATGTAATATATACATGCTGTATGCGTACAGGTGAGTAATGGTTCCAAAAGGATTAATATTGGGGATTGCATTTAGCCCCACACAATCTGATAATGCCATACTGTCTTGAATGGGGAAAACAGGAGATCCAGAAGGAGATAGATATAAATCAGTGTCGCCTGTTCATCTTAATTTTTATGCCTAACCAGCTGAAACAACATGGATCTATTGGTATAATGCAATGAACTTCAACTTGTTTTGACAAGTTCCTCGTCTTGTTAGAACTCACTAGTGACTTACTCTTGACCAATGTTGACTAAGCAGGCTCTTAGACTCAGATTATGGTGCAACGGTACTGTTCCTTTGTTAGATGAAGTAAAACCAGTTTCAGGTCCACCTAACTTGCAAGGTGTATCATGTCATGTCTGATTTGGTTGGTTCTTTAACAAAATTCTAACAAGGAGGATTTCCTGCTAGCAGCTGTTAGAATTGCTATTATTTATTTAAAAAGAGTAGACAGATGGATTGGCGGCTGCTCTCTTCCTCACCAATACCTAGTCACGGTTGGTTTTACAGCGCTTACTATGCCTGGTCTTCTAGCCTGCTCTAGCGGGCTCCATTCAATCCTAGTCGGTGTTCCTGCCTAGTGTCTCATCTAAATGACGGCACCTTCAACAGTGTAGCACTCCATTCAGTACTGCACTGGAGCAAGACCCTAGATTTTCTGAGCTCAAAATGTCTGCTGTGGAATTGAACTCATGACCTGCAGACTTCAAGATGAGAACGCTAATAACTGAGACACCAAGAATGAAAAAGATGAGATTTCATGTGCTGTTAATCTGGGAGGTCCCTGCAATCCTGCCTTTCAGTGGCTCAGGCTCGTCTTTGCTGTGTGTTGTATTTCATAAACCATTACGGAGGACCTTTGGGATTTGGACAGACTAGCATCAAGGACAGCACTTGACAGCAGTGATTCAAATGAAGACAACTTTTGTGGACAATGTTCAGATTACATTGGGTCAGTGTCAAAGCAATCATTTGTAACCTCCATGGTGACCTCTTTCAGAATCACTCTGTGTCAGAGAGGCAATTGCTTCTCTCTGGTAAAAGGATCATTGAGTAATTGCAGTTTGGAAAACAACAGCTCAAGACAGAGAAAGTAACATTTGGTCAAGTAAGTGAAAACTACATGGAATATAAAATAGCTTGTTGGTTTAATGCATGATGAGCATAATAGCTTGAGTTTATTGTGGTTGGCATCAACTTACATTTCCATCACAAATAGAATAGCTTTATACACAGAAGTAAAAGCGTCAGGGAAATAAATAACATAAGATGGGCACAGTGAGCTTTTAAAAAGAAATTCTTAGTAGGATTTTACAGTGAAGTAGCACTGTAACGGCCAAAGGAATCTTCATAAACAACCAGCTTCTTTGCTGTTATAGTCCTCACTGATATCTACAATGTGTAATGTTATCTAAAAATCTATTCAATCCAACCATTATGTTTCAAATCTGCTTTTTTTATCCAGCGGCTATTTTGAACTGTCAGTATTTAAGGCACTTAGGCAAATATTCAACAGTGAGTGGATGCATACACTTTATAAAGCCACCTCTGAGTGCTGGTGTATTTGAGCACACAACATTGAACACACCATCAGCAGTGAATTCAAATACCCCATTAAATGTCAACTAAAATTAGTCGATACAGTGTGGTTCTGGAGGAACACAGCAGGTCAGGCAGCATCAGAAGAGCAGGAGAGTCGACGTTTCGGGCCTAGACCCTTCATCAGGACTATATTGACTCTGACTCCAGCATCTGTAATTCTTGTATCTCCAGATTTATCCAGATTTAAATTTATCCAGATTTATTGCTTGAATCAGTGGGGTTGAGGTGTTTGACTAATGTTAATGAATGTGATGTTGTACACCCTTGGGCCATATGGAGTAGGGAAATGGAGAGCAAAATGAAAGTATAGAGGTGCCACTTTTCTTTTTAGAAGACGAGCTTTGTTATTCAGGTCAATAAATTCCTCAAAAATAAGATGTCCTTTTCTTTGCAATATCTGTCATCCCAAAGGCTGTAGAAGACTTGCATTCTGACGGCTATTAAAACCAACAGAACTTGGACAAATGCAGGGGATTGTTAGAAATACGCCATTTACAAAAGCAGGGCTAAGAATGAATGTTGAATATAAAGGTGGCACATAACAGAAGAAAAAAAACAGCTGCATAGCCTGCCCTGAAAATGATTTGGAAATTGAAATTAAGCTGTGCAGTATTGCTAATGAATCCCATTAACATGTCTGCATGAAATTCCCTTGTCTATTTTAATGGCAGTGTAAATCCATTTAAAATAAATGGGGCAATTCTTTTGTTTACAGAATGAACCAAAGAATATCAGGATCGACCTGGAATGTGCCACAGGTTCTGTTCAACTCATTAGTTAACCTAATTGGATGATTACCAAACATTTCAATTTACTTGACATAGAAAACAGCACCCCTGGAAAGTCGGTATGATAAGGTGCAAAGTAATTGTAGTAATTGGGACATTGTTTTCACATTATATGTGTTCTATGTTATTATGGCTTCCCTAACTTACATGTTTGTAAAACAATGAAAGAATATCAAAACCATTTGCATCTCCTGCTGCACTCAACCTGCATAAGTTAGTTGAAACTTCTCCAGAATCTATCGTAGCCTTTCTGTATTTATGCATTCACAAACTAATGTTGCTGAAGTAATCTTCAACCAAGTTTGAATTAGCTAATTTTGAAAAAAAAAATGCCATTCCAGAATCCGCTAATGGTGAAGCAAAAGGATTGTCAAAGTTATTAAGGGAGAGTCATATGTACAGGAACCTACCATTACAACACTGGGCACTACTTATCATGCTGTGCTGCTTTAGGAGCTTCAACAGGGCCTTGACTAATCTACATTGGTAAAAGCACAAGATTAGGAGAGATGTTTCCTAGTCAACCTGTTTAGGGATGTTATGGTTCCGCTTGCAATTGAGTCTCAACTTAGGCGTTGTAATTATAAGTGAAATCATTTAAAGAATTTTGAAGAAATATATTTACCGAGCAAGGTATTAGAATGTAAAACTTGTTACCACATTGAACAGTTGAGGTGGATAACAGTGATGCCTTTAAGGAGAAGCTGGATAAATGCATGAGGAAGTATAGAACAGAAGGAATTGTTGATCGGGTGGATGAATAAAATGGGAATATTATAACAAACAGGAGCAGGAACAGGCCACACAGGTCTTCGGGCTTGCTTGGATACAATATAAACACCAGCTCGGATCAGCTAGGCTGAATGACCTGCATGATGCAAGGTTCATGTTATACACAACTCCAAGGTGTTGCCACCCAGCATGCGCTCCAGTCTCCTGCATTTCTCTGATTAATATTCTTTTCCATCTATATATAGTCTCTATATTTCCCTGTGGAAAATATTCCGGGTGTCAGATTTTCTCAGAGCCAAACATAGTGTTCCACACATGACCCCACAAAGAGCTAGGTGACATATCTTCGCAAAATACATAAACGGTAAAAGTAGATTCATGTATAGCTGCTTGTCAATTCCCCCGAGGCAGCCTGCGCTGTGGGCAGCTACGTACTGTTTACCGTTCTATCATTGTGGAAACTTGAGCAAAATGCTCAGGTACTGACCTGTGTCATTGCCCACCCCTAGGGAATCAACAAAGTCTGCCGCATCTTGCAAACAAATTTCTCCCCCATAATGGATGCAATTTAATTCTGTTCTTGGAACCGATTGGAAACCCAAGGCACCTTTGTGGAAAGCATGGTGTATTAAACAAATAGGTTGTATTTCAGGGATGCTGTCCCTAGTGGAGGGGATCAAGGACTCAGGGCAGAATTCCACTTCCCTTTCCCCATGAGCTGCTGACTAGCCAGAGGCTGGCAGCTTCTCTTTGCTATTAGCACCACTGGGAGGGCAGTGGTAGCTGTCGGTACTGGAGGCCCAGGATCAGCAAGGGATCTAGGTCCTTGTCCGTCCTCCCTGGACTGACCTATCCCCCCGACCTCTCCACCTACATTCACCTTCACTGGCTCTAACCCCGTCTCTTTGACCTGTCTGTCTCCTCTCACCCTATCTTCTCCTCTATTCATCTTCTATCCGCCTCCCCCGTCTCCCTATTTATCTCAGAATCCCCTTCCCCTCCCCCATTCTAAAGAAAGGTCCTGACCCGAAATGCCAAGCTTTCCTACTCGCCTGATGCTGCTTGTTCTGCTGTGTTCATCCAGCTTCACACCGCGTTATCTCAGATTCTCCAGCATCGGCAGTTCTTGCTATCTCTATGGTTGAATAAGGGTGGGTTACGGGTTGTGACATTGGGTCACTGACTTGGATAGGGAGGGCAGTAAGGGCATTTGGAAGAAAGGACAGAGGAGAGGGGCAGTCAGTGTATCTCACCTTCTCCCTCATCCACAACCTTCTCTTGATCAGGCACTGAATGCCTGCCAGCAAGGGGCCATCTCTAGGAACTAACAAACAAACTTGAACAGGATGAGGTTCTTAAATGGGCATCTATTACTCCACCTGCGCACTCCCACCTCATACGTAACTGAGGCAGAGATGGAAAGCTGATTCGGTCCTCACCTGGCAGGCCTTTTGGCAGCAGAGACTGAATACAGTCCACTGGTATCTGCAGGATACAAAAGAGAAAATGTGTTGCCCAAGAAAGGGGTAGAAACCTGGGCAGGTAGTGAGTACATTTAGAGTGGAATAGGGTGGAGAGAGCCAGGATGGGTAGTGCAGTACCCAACGTTCTCCTCCTCACTCCCTGTAAGGAGAGGAACCTAAACTTGTTTACCGAGGACCACAGCTGTTCATGTAGCGATGCCAAAACCATTATGTCCTGGCAACTAAGTCAGAACCATTGTTATGCTGCTCTCCCTCTTCAACTCTCTGAAATGTGTGACCCCCTTATCAAAGATTATGCTCTTAAGGGTACTTTATTTTGGAAGGGCGGACCTGAGGGAGATGAAAATGGCAGCCACAGCTGTTAATGTGTTGCAGGTAGGGAAAAAAAATGAGGTGTCCCGAGTGAGTGGGCAGAACAGAGGACTTTCAGGGTTCAGAGTGATGGGGCAGTGGGGTGGTTGAGGCTGTGTGAGGGACAAGGTTGCAAGCAATTGTGAGAGTGATAATGCATGAGCCTAGGCGGGAAGTGTGTGGAGTTACAGTGAGGGTGAGGGAGCACAGTGATGATGGAGTGACATTGCCTCACGGAGATGAGTAGGCCATTAATCTTGCTGCTGCATTGCTGGGTGTTTTCTGGTGGCATATTCTCCTCTGTCGGTCCCAGGAGAAATGGATGGTGCTACTCTGCATCACCCCAACCACCATGTCCTCCTGAAACCGGTTGGCAAGTCAAGATGCCAGCTTATTTCAGACTGCAAAGTCCTGGGCAAGTCACGCCACTTAGACTGCATTTTAAACACAGTGCTGGTCTCAAGAATCTGGAAAGTTCCCAGCAGTGGCAACTAGCTCTGCCTGTGACAAAAGGGAAGATACAATTGATGGGGTGCATTAGGGAGTGGCATAGAGATCATGAGGCAAGTTTCGAAAAACTATGTGAGAAACCCTCTGTGTGATACATCTAAATTGACTCTTAGTGGATTTCTGGAAAAATTCATCCCACGATTTCAGCTTAATACATTACTAAAGCAATACTTCTGAATATCATTTCAGTGTGGCATCATATACTCTGAAGACAATCAGAATTGCTATGACATTGTAGCTTTTAGACAGTAAAGTATATTATTTTACTTCCAAATTCCACATCAATTTAGGTAATTCTAAATAATTGCACTTCTAGTATTTAAAAATAGGAATTAAACTTAACCAACATTATTTTAAGACTTTGAAAAAAAAACATTTTAATTTTCTTACTTCTTGTTTCTGCACGTTCCTTTTCTCCTCTTTGACAATTCAAAAAAGTCTGCCTCATATGTATATTTGAACTACATTCTTCCTGGATTTGAATACAACATTTTCTGACATACTCAGGAGCACGAAAAGAAATTAGTTTCTTCATATCATTGTCGCGATTGCACACATTGCCCTATTTCCAGTTTGTTCATTTCTAAACAATTTGGCATCAGCTCTCACCATGTTGCTGTTAATAAACATTGGTACGAATATGACTTCTATTTGGTTCATTAGACCTTTTCTATAATTCAGACCATGCAAACAAAACTTAATTGAATCCGTCACTTCATAATTGACTGAGTCAGTATTTTTAATCTGCTGAAATTTATTATTGATTATCAGGTTAAACTTCCATTGGAACATGTAAACTCATATTAGTGTCATTCAAGTAATCTGAACACTTACATCTGTACACCATCTCATCAGATCCCCCTGGCAGATCCCAAAGTACTTTGTGCTGGTTACGATTCTGAAAAGGTTAATCCGAAGCCTGATTTAAGCTCACACCCAAACTGATGGTGTTATAGGACTCGGGTGGGCAAATGTAGAACAACTCCTGGTCTTGAAGGAGACAGATTTACCTTACTTCCAAGCCTTGGGGGACTAAAAAGGGCTGAACATTGCATTTTCTTGGCTAAGTCTGTGTTCCATTTGGTTTTTTGGAGGGATTTTCCAGCGGGTTTTCTTGTTGTATCTCACCAAAATTGCCTCATCAACTCCCACCCTCAGCCTCATAAGGTGAAGATGAATAGTTTAGACATGTACTATTCCTCTTTTAAAGCCAGGGTCCTCCTGACTGTGGATGAATGACTGCCTTTCTAACCATGTTCTACCATGTCTTTTCTTTGCAGGTACTGCTTCCTCCCTTTCACAGTTTTTAAGCCTCCAGCCCCAACCCTGCAGACCTGGTCACAAAGAAAAACTTGCTGTGTCTCCTTCCCACAGTCTCCCCTCACCCTCCTGCCATACATTTTCCCCTTAAATGCAGTGGATGGACCCAGGACAAGAATGGCCAGGTCCCTGGCTGGAGGCTATCCATCACTCCCCTGATCACCCACCTTTATCCCCCAGAGTGCTTACTGTGGAGTAACAGGATTGCAGAGGCCTGGGTCCCATGACCTAGATCACTGAAGCGGATGTCTGACCATGGCCGAACCACTGGACTGGTATCAGAGGTTGTCTTTGACTCATTGCATCGGGTTCGCTGAGTGAGTCCTTTCAGACTTTGAGACACGGTTGCTTGCTTGCTGCCCGTGCAGTGTGTTTGCCATGTAGGCTGTGGGCACACTGTGCAGGTGTGGGATTGACGGAGTACATTGCCATACAGCAAGGTTTATATCCACTCTCCTGAGGACTGCTGAGCAGCGTGGCGAGGTGCCTGGCTGTGTGACTGCGCTAATTAACACAGCATGACAAGACATGGATTGTGAGAGTGGACAGGTAGGCACTAACTGAATGAGCACCACGAGAGGAAGTGAGAAACCCATAGGTGTAGCCAGGTCCAGTCTTTCTGATGGGTCCTTGTTCACATACGCAAAGTGGCAGTGTCCCTGCCTTTCAATGCTAACTTCATGGTGCACAATACAATGCAAGTCTGTACTAGCAGAGTGCCCTGCAATTATTTTAGAGAAGGGACATAATAGTTATGAGGGATGTAGTAATTGTTGTGAGGTCAGCCAGATGGACCTTGTAGAATGAATTCCCTGGTTGGGGCTCCTAACCTGGTCCAATCAGGGAGCCCTGACTGATAGATAAGAACATGAATGCCAGACGTCTTGTTCACTCCAACAGCTGGCTAAGGAAGCTGGATCAGTGTCAAGGATGTTCCATGTGAAAATAAAGGGTGACTCGCTGACAAGACACCAGCCTCTTAGCCGTTATTTCAGGGATTGGCAAACGATGGATACCAATGTCCATGGAGGAGTGTTGTGTCAGCTGATGCCCAAGGATCCCTAAGGGCCCTAAGATGCAATATAGCTGGAAGCAACATGGAGGTCCTTTGGAAAAAGTGGTGAGCTGAATTCACCAGTCACCTGGTCTGGTTTCTTTATTGAGTTTTCTCAACATCTAGCTTGTTTGCTAAGATAGAAACTGAATATTAATGAGATGGGTTGGGCCCTTTGCAAAACATTTGACAGTAATAAATCCCCTTAATTGGCATCTGCCTGGAGAGAATCTCACCATGTTGCTTGTGAAAAGTGTAAAACATGGAGTGCAACATTCCTTACATCAGGATGGACCTCCCTACACATCTGCCACACATCTCATCTTCACCTACTTTGCTCAGACCCGATAAGATTCCATCCAATGCTTATCACTTCATGATTGACTGCTATCATACAAGAAACTACATCATGCTTAAGCTAAGAATATCTTTTTGGTTTTCGTCTACCGCACTGGACAAAGCAGGCCTACAGCCAAGACAAGGGTGATAGCAGCAAATCTACTTTATGATGACAAACAGGCCAGCTAGCTCAGACAACACTGTGCTGGTGGTGGTTGGCTGGAGATTTCATTTATATGGTCCATTACAACACCTCACTTCCAATAAATTAGCTTTAAAGTGTTGTCACAGTTGTTATGTTGACAAAAATAGCAATAAATGTGCATAAATCATGATCACGCAAATAACAAGTAGATAAAATATCACTTATTCTGTTTTTGTTATATAACTTAAAGGAGGAAAAGTTCGTTCAGACACTCCTTTGGGCAGCAATTGAGGGAGTTTTCACAACAGATGCTCCTTTCTAGGATTGCCAAATAAGAGATCTAGTATGAAAATGACGTAGAAAGCATGCTGAAGGAAGTAAGTATGAGCTAACATATTTCTGGTAGACATTTGCTTGTTGTTCTTCAGTGATTCTGCCAAGTCAGCCTTTATTACTCAACTCAAATTGCCCTGACAAGGTGATGGTTAGTCTTCCTCTTTAAATGCTTGTGGTTTGACATTACTGACCAGCTTGCTGGGTCACTTCATGGGATGGTTAAGAGTCAATCACGTTGGAATCACTTGTGGCTCAAAAGAGTAATGACAGCAAGTCGTTTTCTTTGAAAAAGGATTAGTGAAACAGTTGCATCTATTTACCTAAATGACCTTAGCTAACAACTCCCTATATTTTTGTAACTGGCTTTGTTAAAATTTAAGATTCTAATTTGAACCTGGATTGTATCATTTTCAAAGTTATTATAGAGTTGATTTGTATTAAGATCACTCTTTCCAAGAAAACCTGACAATGGAATAACAGCAGCTGCAGGATCCGTAAACAACTTTATCAGCATTTAAAAAAAAACAAAGAAAATTACAGTACAGGAACAGACCCTTCAGCCCTCCAAGCCTGCTGACATGCTGGCCATCACAACTTAAACCCACTAGCCCTTCCTGGGACCGTACCCCACCATCCGCATTGCTATTCATACATTTGTCAAGACACCCTTTAAAAATCACTATAGTATCTGCTTCCACTGCCTCCACCAGCAGCAAGTTCCAGGCATCCACGACCTTTCGTGTAAAAAAAAAACTTGCCTCTTACATCACCTTTAAACTTTGCCTCTTGTACCTTAAATTCATGGTAGTAACTGGTAACTGTCTCTTCCACCCTGGGAAAAAGCTTCTGACTGTCCAGTCTGTGCTTGCCCTTCATAACCTTATAGACCTCTATCAGGTCGCCCCTAATCTCCGTCATTCAAGTGAGAATTTCTAGAGTCTTTCTAGACTCATGTTATTTCTAAAATTCATCCTTATGATTTTAATCCCTGATCTTCTGAGCCAAGATTCTTGCTCACTGCTGTCCTTTACTATCAGAGCTACTTCTCCTTTGCCATTCTGTTCATCTTCCCAGAATGTTATGCACCCAGAAACATCTTCCTCCAAACTTTAATCATCTTGTAATTATCTCTCGGCAATAGGAATATGATCTGTTATCTCTGTGGAATTAGTTAATTAGTTAATTCATCTTATCACAAATTTTTGTCTTTATTCAGATGTAAAGAGCCTTCAATGTTTACTACTGTTCTTTCTTTGCTGATTAACACTGAATTTCCTCACTGTTACTCTCTGCTATTTTTACCCAAATTTTGGAATCATACCTGATACACAGGAAAACGGTTATGGTTGTTGAACGTCAGTCATCTCAGCTCCAGGACTTCTCTGCAGGTGTTCCTCAGGGTAATGGCCCTAGGCTGAACCATCTTCAGCTGCTTCATCAATGACCTTCTCTCTATCATAAGGTCAGAAGTGGGGATGTTTGCTGATGATTACACAATGTTTAGATACTGAAGCAGTCCATGTTCAAATACAACAAAGGTCTGGACAATATCCAGACTTGGGCTGACTAGTGGTAAGTAACATTCACACCACACAAACGCTGGGCAATGACCATTACCAATAAGAGGCAGATAATCGAACTACCACTGCTTGATATTCAATGGTGTTACCATCACAGTCTCCCCCTTTATACATTTTGAGGGCAGCATTGACCAGAAACTCAACTGAACTCATCATATAAGTATAGTGGCTACAAGAGCAGGTCAGATGCCAGTATTACTGTGGCAAGTAACTCAACTCTTCACTCCGGTCCACCAGTTGTAAGGCTCAAGTCAGGAGTGTGATGGAAATACTCTCCATTTGTCTGGATGGCTGCATCTTCAACAACACTCAAGGAGCTCTACATCATCTAGGTTGAAGCAGCCTACTTGATAGGCACCACGTTCACAAGCATCCACTTCTTCCATCACAAACACTCAGTAAGAGCAGTGTGTACCATCTACAAGATCTATGACAGAAATTCAGCCAAGATCCCGAGACAGCACCTTTCAAATCCAAGACCACTTCTTTTCATATTCATTCATGGATCCTTAATTTCCCAGAGGGCAGTCAAGAATCAACCACATTGCTCTGAGTCTGGAGTCACATGTAGGCCAAAAGTATGTTAGTGAACCAGATGATCATTCCTAACAATCTGTAATGAATTCATGGTCATCATTAGACTCTTAATTTCACCACCTGTCATAGCGGGATTTGAACCCGGGTCCCCAGAACATTATCAAAAAGTCTCAGGGTTAACAGTCCAGCGATAATACCACTAGGTTATTGCCTCCGTCTAAAAGAACCAGGGCAGCAGATACATGGGGACACCACCACCTTCAAGTTCCTCTCCAAGCCACTCACCATTCTGACTTGGAATTAGATTGCCTTTCCTTCATTGTTGCGAGGTCAAAATCCTGGAACTCACTCCCTGAGGGCTTTGTGGGTCTATCTGTACCAAATGGACTGCAGTGATTCAAGAAGATAGCTCACCATCAACTTCTCAAGGGCATGTAGGGATGGTCAATAAATGCTGGCCAGCCAGCAACACCAATGTCTGACAAGTGAGTGAAAAAAAATTACTGCCCTTCCTCATTGCCACAAATTTTTCTTTTCATCTAATGTCCTATCCCACTCTGAATGAAGATGCAAAATTAATAATCCGTAGCAGAAATCTTTCCCTTTGTCCTTCACTGTGATGTGGTGTATATTTTTGAGGACCTATGTAGTTAGCTTGGATTTTATATCGATGACAATTCTACTTCCTCACAGAAAGCAGAGTCCACAATCAGCAAAAATGATTTTCTTTTAAGTTACTCCTTGCAATAGCTTCCAAGATCCGGGATTGCATCATATTTTGAAGCTGCAAGCTAAGCTCCTTCCATTCTATTGCTCTTTTTATGTATTTAAATTGAAGTTATATATTCATCATAAATGGCTGATGTTACATTGTGATAGGGCGAGAGTACAAATAGTATTTTCAAACCTGCGTATATAGTGCCTTGGTAGAATTGTTGCAAATAGCAAATTTGAAAGAAAGCTAAGTGTTTAAGTGCTGAAAGTCTACCCTTCAACATATAAACACTTTGTCACTGTAATCAATTTTCACTTCCCTACATTTGGAAAGGACAAGTGAAATCAATGGATCCATAAAATGTCATTATTTTAAAATCCTGATTTCAAGCTCAAACATTTTCCAGCGATACCTTTTCCAAAGGCTGATTATTTTTAATCAGTTGTCCCTGAAATAGTCATATAAACAATCATGCACTGAATGATGGAAAAGATAACAATGGCCTTTAAGGAATAGTTTTGTATATGTTAGATGTGGTCTTCTGAACAGAGGCTCTGTGCTGATTGACGCATGCAGTGTCTCTACGACCTGAAACTGTACATGACAAACTGTATATGTAACTGCAGTGCCTAATCTGCTAACCTTGGACTGTGACCTTCAAAGCCCAGGCAACCAAAGCCTTTGAGCTTGTACATTTGTCCTATTTGAACATAGGGATTGGGTGGGAGGGAAATGAGACTCAGAAAGGCTACTTCAATGCGGTTTCTGACCAGGTGGATAAAACAAATGCTCAGTCAGGAATTTAGGATCTATTTGTTTCAGCAGCATGAAATAAAATCTCATTGACAGAAACATAGATCTAAGGTAAAGTGGAGACCCTGAGCTCTACTCAATGCCCCTCTGTAATTCACACAGCCAAAAACTTCAATAGTCCTGTTATACATAGCAGTATTCGCATTGAAATTTCTTGAGATGCTCTGTAGTTTTGTGGATGTAGGGACTGGCCCACTGATTCTCTGGCAGTGATAATGATGTTGGCTACTTAATTCTGTTTGTGTAGTATATTATGCATCTGATTTAGTGTATGCAAAGCCATGCACGTTATTGTAGTTGCTTCCCCGGTGTAGTATTTGACATGTGAGTAAGTGTTGTCTGGCACAATCATCCTGTCATCTTAGCAGGAAGGATTCATTCATTCAATGAGCACTGTAAAAGCAGGGTATTGACAGCTCTATGTTCCTCTTCAAACAGGGTTAACATTTAATACTGCCATTTCAGAACTGCAATATTCTCAAAAAGCACTCAGTCGATTATGGTTTGCAAGTAGTCAAGTGGCACAATAATTGGAAATATGTGTCAGGAATGGACCTTGTCCATAGCTATTTAAATGAATGAATTCAAATAGAAAATCAGAGCCACTTAACTGGGCCATCATTCTTGGGTGCACCAAGGACCATATCCATGCAATAATGGAATGTTGCAGTCCTGATGGCAGGATAACGAAATATAACTGTCAGGTTTCTGAGTTCAGTACACTCCTGCACATCAGTGAATCTGCTGATGATGCCCAGTCAACATTAGCTGCTGATGAAAATTTGTATTCTCATAAAACTGTGACCAAATTAACCACGGAAGCTGGACATGGAATGTTAATACTGTAACACAAGAGTTGTGGTGCTAATACTTCTATCCAAAATACCACTGACAGAATGTCATATTCCATTCTAACTACCTGGGGAACCCTGCCCCAAAACAGTCAGACTTGGCAACGCAATCTACCTTAACATGTGTTTAAGATCAGGTTAAGTCTTTGGTTTTAACAGATTCTGTAACACCATTCTGTGAGAAACGTTGGTTGCTTGATCATTAATATTCCCAATTTAATTTTTGCCAAAAGCAAATCAAACAGCAAAATAATTACAGAAGGGGAGGCCATTTGGTCACTCTAGTTGGTCTATTGAACAATACTCCAAAGGAACTCCAGTATTCAATTACTTTCCTGGACTGTTTCCAGGGATGAGAAATTATAATTACAAAGTCACAGAACTGTTATAGAAGAAGGCCATTCAGCCCACTGTGTTTTGTGCCTGCTCTCTGCTTCCTAGATCATAAATGGACGAGGACAAGTAGGCCATTCAGCCCATCAAACATGTTCTGCTATTCACCGAGATCATGGTTGATTTGATATCCTCAACTCTGCTCTCCTCCCATTATCCCCATAACCTTTGATTCCCTTAATGACTAACAGTCCGTCTCAACCTTGAATATTGTAACCAATCCAGCCTCAGCAGCCTCCTGTGGTAAAGAATTCCACAGATCCACCATCTTCTCAGAGAAAGGTGGTCATCATTTCTGTCTTAAATGGGTGACCACTTACTCTGACATTGTGCTCTGGTCTTAGACTCTTTCACAGGGGAAACAACCTCTCTGCATCTAACCTGTCAAGCTGCCTAATAATCTCGCATGTTTCAATGATGTTGCGTCTCATTTTTCTGAGCTCCAATGAGCAGAAGCCCAACATAACAAACCTCTGCTCATAAGAAATTCTCTCCATGTACAGGGTCGACCAAGTGATCCTTCTCATTGCTTCCAATGCCACTATATCTTTTCTTGGATAAGGGGACTAAAACTATTCATTGTATTCCAGCAGTGATCTGACTAGCGCCTTGTACAGTTTAAAAATGACAGATCATAGGCCGATTGAACAGAGCAAGGCATTCAGTGTTACGGCTGCACAAAAGCAAGATCAACATTAGATTTGAAATGTGAGAGTTCCATTCAGAAGTCTAATAACAGCGGGGAAGGAGCTGTTCTTGAATCTGTTGGTACATGTGTTTAAGCTGTCATACCTTCTGCCTGATGGAATAGTTGGAAGAGATTATAACCAAGGTTGGAGGGGTCTTTGATGTTGGCTGCCTTTCTATGGCAATGATAAGTGTAGATGGAGCCAACGGATGGGAGGTTGGCTTGAGTGATGGACTGGGCTGTGCTCACAACTTTCTGTAGTTTCTTACAGTCCTGAGCAAAGCAGTTACTGGACCATGCCTTGCTGCACCTATACTGAAATGCTTTCTATGGTGCATCTGTGGGATTTGGTGAAGGTCTTTATTGACGTGCCAAATTTCCTTAGCTTACTGAGGAAGAAGAGGTGTCATTGTGTCTTTTTGCCCATCGCATCTGCTTGAATACTAGCTTCTGTTATTCTTGCACTAGGACCCCCAAATCCCTCAGTGCTACAGGTTTCTGCAGTCTTTCCCCACCTAAACACTATTTAGCTCTTTTAAGCTGCCTGCTGAAGTGCACAACTCACATTTTCTCATATTGTATTTGACTTGTCAAGTTTTATCCCAGTCACCTAACCTGTTTATATCACTCTGCAGATTCTTGTGTCATCCTCTCCATTTGCCTTCCAACCTATTTATGGTGACTTGTGTGGTAATACGTTCAACTCCATTATCCAAATCATTAATGTATATTGCAAATAATTGTGGCCCTAGTACCAATTCCTGCGGCACTCCACTAGTCTTAAGATGTCATCCTGAAAATACCCACTTTACGCAAAATCTCTTTGTCTTTTATTAGTTTGCCAATTCTCTAACCATGCTAATATACTAGCCCCAACAGCAAAGGCCCATATCTTATTACATAGCCTTATGTGCAGTACCTCATCAAACACCCTTTGGATGTTCAAAAGTTTTCCATTTACTAGTTCCCTTCTAACTATCCTGCTTGTTACTTCTTCAAAGAGCTGTGATAAAGTTGTCAGGCATGATTCCCCCTTTACGGAGCCATTCCTTATATATTTCTAGATGCTTTGTAACTACATTCTTAAGAACAGACTCTAACAGTTTTCCAAATATCCACCGACAGATATAAAGTTAACTGGCTTTTAGTTACCTGGCAGCATTACAATCCTCATGAACCTAAGGACTTTTAGAAGATTACTATCAGTACACTACCTACCTCTGTAAATATTCCCTTCAAAAGCCCAGGATGCAACCCATCAGGTCTAGGGGCCTTATCAACATTTAGCCCCATTACTTTCCCCAGTAACCTTTCTCTCATGTTGGCATTGTGTTTATCCCACCCTCACTCCTCCTTGGATCCTTAATGGTGCCAGTGCTCCATGAAGTGAAACCTTTTCCTTCCACACCAATGCCATTGCTTTAACTCCAAGGCTTTCTTTGCCCATGGCTCAGGCATAAATCCTGAGATTATTACCTTGGAGGATTTGCTTTTTAAAAATTTAGCTCCCAACTGTTGTAAGTATTTTAGCAGAACCTTCTTTTGATTCCCATCAATGTCATTGATAAGAATGTGGATAACAACAACTAGATTCTGTCCCTCCCTCTCCAAGTTTCTTTCTAGCCCTGAGGAGATGTCCTTAACCCTCGCACCAGACAGCCAACACTCTCAGGATGCACGCTCATGACCGCAGAGAACAGTATTTTCCCACTTAATTATACTATCCTTACCAGTAAAGCGTTCCTATGTGCTCCTCTCTAATGTAATGGATCCCTCTACCTTGGTGCAATGGTGAGTTCACTAATTCTCTCTTATAGTCTACTAATGTCTACACATCTTGCAAAAACATTGTAACTGTTGGACAGTTATCCGTACTGAGGCTGCTTGTGGGTTATCCCTTGGGTTCCCACACCTGCCTCACATGCAATTACACCCTCCTGCCCTTGATCACAGACTAAGTTTGAATTGCCTAATCTAAGGGATGTGTTCATCTCCTGGATCCTGGATCTCCTTCATCTGCGTAATGTCTGTAACTGACACTCAACTTTCATCTGAAGTTGTTGAAGCTGTAGGCATTTGCTACAGACGTGTTCAATGTGGATGACCTTGGTATCCAGGAGCTCACACATGTTGCAGCTGCAGCACATCATTCAACCTGCCATCTCAGTCATGTTTTATTTTAGCTATGCATTAAATCACTCTGGTACCCCTGTTTTTTAGAAGTGAGTTATCCAAATCTGGTTCTGAGATAGTAGGAACTGCAGATGCTGGAGCATCTCCAGCTCTACACCTTGTTATCTCAGATTCTCTTCCTCTGATGCTGCTTGGCCTGCTGTGTTCATCCAGCTCCACAACTTGTTATCTCAGATTCTCCAGCACCTGCAGTTCCTACTATCTCTGATAAAATTTTAACACCACTGTGAAGCCTGAAGAAGCGTCTAGGCCTGAACGTCAGCCTTCCTTCTCCTCTGATGCTGCTTGGCCTGCTGTGTTCATCCAGCTCTACACCTTGTTATCCAAATCTGGACTTGGCTTCTTTGTTTTTTGTGCACTAAGATAAATCTTATACCTGACAAACCTTTTGTAAGAAAAAGGGAGAAAAGGAGACTGGAAGCCTAGACACAAGCTAAAGGCCTCAGTTCTACCTTAAAGACTCAAAATACTCCCAGTCCTACTCACTAATCAGCTGCTGTGTTTAGGCAAAAACAACTTAGGCAAAAACAACTACAGTTGTCTTGCCTTCCATTGTTAAACTTATGACACTTAACTCCACCTAGTGATCAGTCACACTAAACTGACTACTTACGTATGCACTCAACAGGAAGGGCCCAGCCAAGCCACTTAATTAAGATCCAGTTCCAGTTTCTCAATTAAGCTGGTCTTCTAAATTGCCTCTTTATAAATAAACCTGCAAGAAGCTTGCAACTACAGAAATTTAAAGTTGCAGATTTTCAAAAAGTACAGATTTAGGCACTTTATTTCCCAGCAAATGCATACTCTTAATTGAAACTACATGCTCTTAATCTTTCAATCCCCTACATTCTTCCTTTGCAAGTAACAATCTAACTCTCTTTGAATGCCTCAACTGAACCTGATTCCACTATTCATTCTGTCAGTACATTCCACATCTTAATCAACAGTTGAGTGAAAAAGTTATTCCTCGCTATTGTTGACTCTTTTACAAATTACTTTAAATGTGAGACCTCTCGTTTTTAAGCCTTTCAGAAGTGGAAACATTTCTCCCTTTTTACTGTGTCCTGACCTCTCATCATTTTAAAGACTTCAATCAAATATCCTTTCAGCCTTTTCGTCTAAGGAAATCAGTTCTATCCAGCCCAATCTATCTTAACTGAACTTCCTCATCCCTGGAACCATTCTTATGAACCACTTCTGCATTCTCTGCAGTGTCTTCACATTCTTCCAAATGTGTGGCACCCAAATATAGATAACACTCAACTCAAGGCCAAACTGCTGTCTTAGATAAATTCAACACAACTCCCTTCTCCTGTACACTCTATGCTCCTATTATTATACTTTAGATGTAGTCTCCTTTATGAACTGCTTGATCTGCCTGTCCTGCCACTTTTAATGATCTACACACTTACACAACCAGTCCCTTTACTCCACCACATCCTTTATTTTATGCTGTACTCCATATTTTTTGTACCAAAATATGTTACCTCACATTTCTCCACTGAACTTCTCACTCCACCTATATATCAAGCCTGTACACCACGGTCTATATATCAAGACTCCTGGGAAACTACAGCAAACCTCCCTCCATTCGGAAATAAAACATCCAATTAACACCACTTCTTTCATGGTTCTCAGTGAATTTTGAATTCCGCCTACTACTGTCCCATTTTTATTTCATGAGCTCAAATTTGGCTTACAAATCTGACCTATAAACTTGGCTCAAAGTCTGTGATTCTGTATCAGATACTTTCTGGAATTCTTTCTGCACAACATTAACACCATTGCCTAGATCAACTCTCTCTGTTGTCCCTTCAAAAATTAGTTAAACATGATTTTCCCTGAAGAAATCCATGCTGGTTCTCCTTGTATAATCTGGATTTGTCCATGTTACCATTGATATAGTTAGCAGATTCTCCACCCACTGAAAATTAATGGCCTGCTCTGCAGTTGACTGGGTTTAACTTACATCTGTTTTTCGGACTGGAGTATTGCAAATGCTCTTGTTCTCTGGCATCATTCAGGTCAGGGAAAGATAGAACATAGAACATAGAACATTACAGCACAGTACAGGCCCTTTGGCCTTTGATGTTGTGCCGACCTGTCATACCAATCTGAAGCCCATCTAACCTACACTATTCCATGTTATTACCACATGGACAGTCTAGAGAACCTGGGTTGTTCTCACAGGAATGGAAACTGCTGGGAGGTTTGATGGAGGTTGACTTTCGTGATGGTCTGGGCTATGTACACAACTTGCTGTAATTTTTTCATGTCCTAGGCAGAGCAGTTGCTGAGCCAAACCATTAAACACCCTGATAGAATGCTTTGTATGTTACATCTGTAAATGTCGGTGAGGTTCCTTATGGACATGCTGAATTGCCTAAGCCTCCTGAGGAAGAAGTGGTGTTGTTTTGCCTTCTTGACTGTCACATCTACATGGGAGGTCCAGGACAGATTGTCGGTTATCATCACTCCTAGGAACCTGATGCTTTCGAACCTGTCCACTTCAGTTCCATTGATGCTGACAGGGGCATCTCCTCCTCCTTTCTTCCTGAAGTCAATGATCAGTTCTTTTGTTTTGCTGACATTTTGTGTAGCCTCCCATCCATGGGCTCCATCTACGCTTCTCATCTGCCATCAAAGACCCCTCTCACCCCAGTAATATTGTCTTCCAACCTCTACTGTCAAGCATAAGATACAAAAGTTTGAACACACACACCAACAGGTTCAAGAACAGCTTCTTCCCTGCTGCTATTAGAATTCTGAATGGACCTCTCTAATTTCAAATCTAATGTTGATCTGCACCTTTGTGGCACCTCCTGAGCAGCCATAGACTTGTGTGCCTCACTCTGTCTAAGCATCTGTATGTCCTTGTATGTTATGATCTGCCTGTACTACTCGCAAAACAAAACTTTTCACTCTACTCAGCTGCATGGGAAAATAATAAATCAAAATCAAAATAATTCAAAACCGACTCTGGAGAGAGTGCAGAAGCTATTTACAGAAAACATTTAAAGGACAAGAAAGTTCAGTAAATGGGGACGGACTGTAGAGGCTGGTATTGTTCTCCTTGCAGGTAAGGTTAAGAGAAGTTTTCAAAATAACGAGAGCGCTGGATAAAATGGACAGGTAGAAACTGTTCTAGCTTGCAAAAAGATTGAGAATGCGAGGATGCAGAGTTAAAGTGATTTATAAATATGTGAAACAAACTTTTTCACACAATAAGTGATTTAGCTCTGGAATGTATTACGTGGATTCAGTTAAGGCATTCCAGAAAGTATTAGATGACTATTTGAGTAAGAACAATGTACAAGGATAGGAAGGAAATGCAGGGGATTGGCACTATATTGGAATATCAATGGAGAGCCAGTGTGGAAATGATAGGCTGAATGGCAACCTTTTGCAATAGTAATGATGCTGTTAATAGCTATTGATGATGAACAAATGTTTACTCAACAGAGTGTAAATCTGACCATGTTGCAATATATTGTCTAGTCCAAGCAGTTATGAGACATGTATTGTATTGTTTGAGCAAAGAAGTAATTCCTCATAATAGTCCTACATTGATAAATTTGATCTGAGCTTCTCTTGTCCTGTTTTTACAGTTCAGTTGAAGGTAACATTTTTGGAATTATCTTCTTTCATGCTATAAAATATTTTATGCAATTGTATATATTCAAGACCTCAGCCATGTACTTCCAAAATTGAAAATCCCAAATTGCTCCAATCTTTCCAAATAATTCATTTCTCTGATGTGGGATTAAAACCATGGCCATTCTCTATACCATCTTTATTGCTTGAATGGCTTCATTGTACCATGAGCACAGCACTCAAGGTGTGTTTGGAACACTGCAGGTTACAATGCGGAACATGAATACCTTCCTTTGGTTTGCAGTCTATGGTTTCATAATCCATGATACGATTTTTTTAGTCCAAGGGTGGACAGATTGTGTTCCGAAATCAGTGGAGATCTACAGGTCTCTGTCACCACATTGCTATTCTGACAATGATCATGTGACTGTTATGTATGTTACCTTTTCATTTCAAAATATACTTTATTCATAAAAAGTACCTATACATTGTCACAAATGCAGTTTGGTTCTGCACAGTAGCATATCAAAGAAACAAACAAACATTGGAGTTTGGCTCTATCCTGAACAAACCAAAGGCATCTCTTGCTTGAACCAGACTATATTTGTATGCATTTGAGGCATCAGGAAGGTCCAATAGCTATCCTTTCTATGTCAATACATCACACTTGTAAATTGGACAAACACTAGGATTAAGAACAAATTTGAAAGCCAGCTATCGTCATTACTGTTGTCATCGCCAGCAATTCTGATGAGATACTTTGTGGAAAATAAAATAAATCTCAAACTGCCAGTGCTGTTCCATAAACGTACTAGAAGGATGTGTATTGTTCAGATGATTTGACAACAGTTGCCAGCAGAGATATGCCTTGAGCCTGCCATTGGACACTGAACAGTTGAGCTGTGACATTCTTAGGCAAGGGAGATTAACAGGGGAGCACAAAATTGTAACACAGCAGCAACAGATATCCTGCTCCCGATACCACCTTATCCCTTTCCTGACCACCAAGAGAATGGTGTTAACATTACTGGTTTGTTATTTTCCCTTAAAACCTCAAGGCCCACAATGACTGTCACTGTTCCAGTGCAGTACAGCACAGCTATGCTGCAGGTGTCACACATCCAGAAGTCAAGGTTCCCAAATTAGCTTCGACTAACACATGTCGTTCAGTGCGAACAGAATGTTTTCAATTCATCACAGGGATCCTGGCAAGAAACTTGCATTATGGATGGGGAACATATTGGTGGTTTGAAGTTTGTCAGTGGGTGTTATGTTTATCAGTAAAGCTGCTCCAGGGCAGGGTAACAATGGCAGAAGCAATGATGGAGGAAGCAGAAGTTTCTTGTTTTTTTTTATTTTGGCGCTGCATATCACTTTCATCTGATTTACAATGCCCTTGAGGTATCAGCATCTGGACTAGCCTCCGCTGAAGCAGATTCGATTATCAGTCAGAGAGGCAGTCACACAGATAGTTAACAGGAAGTGTAGCAGGAGAGGTGGCTGATGGATCTTAAAGTCATTAATGGTGGAAAAGACAGCAGTGTGAAAGTGTTATCTTGTAACGAATTAAAATATTTAAGCAGATGGTAATTACAAAGTGCATACATCCATGCAAACTTTTTTTTCTCTGAAAATCTGATGCGATCATTTTAATCCCGAAAAACGCATACACAGTAGTGTAATATAAAACTACAGTGTGTCTAGTTACGAGATGTTTGTAAATGAGGTGTGCTTCTATTGTAAGTTAATGTTCATCAGGTGATGCTGAGAAAACTATACAAAATTGCAAGACGTCCACTAACTTCTCCTGTGCTTTAAACCAATACAGAGGGACTGCCACAGGCACATGGAGATATTGTTTCAGAGACAGCAGGAACTGCAGATGCTGGACAGTCTGAGATAACAAGGTGTAGAGCTGGATGAACACAGCAGGCTAAGCAACATCAGAGGAGCAGGAAAGCTGATGTTTTGGGCCTTGACCCTTCTTCAGAAATGAAGAAGGGACTAGGCTTGAAACGTCACCCTTCCTGCTTCTCTGATGTTGCTTGGCCTGCTGTGTTTATCCAGCTCTACACCTTGTTATCACATGGAGATACTGCTGGGAGTATCTCATGCATGGATGTCAGCACATTTGCTATCCCTGAGACTGCTTGCTCCTTATCATTTAGTGAGCTTTTCAACTTCTTATTTCTTCCGTCTTGGCCTACATTATTTTAGGAGTTTGCTTTTGCTTGCTCACATAGCCTTTTGTATTCACTAATATCATCATTACAATTATCACTTATTGCCAGTCTCCACCTAACTACCAGCATCCCCCAACATTGTCCACCATTGTCAACTCCACTGGTGAGTACTTATTATTTAGGTGTTGTTGCTGTGTAACTGAGCAGAGCTAATACTCAAGTCTCGATTCTTATGCATAAGTGATTTTACAATTTTGACCAGTTTTTCTGTCTCTCCCTTCAACTGAGGATGGAATGGAAAACTTGTCACCTGGTTGATGGGGGCCTTGAAAGTGAACTTAGAAATCCTTGTCCTCAAATTGAAATCCGTTGTGGTAAGATTAATTGTTCACGGAACTCATATATTGCAAAGATCCTCTCTCCTTTGATTTCAAAGTGCTGTGGGTGTGTGAAGTTTTACAACTTCAATACAACTTCTTGAATATTTGCTGGTCTATGTGGAGAAAGCCGAACTAACATTTCGGGTCCGGTGACCCTTCCTCAGAATGGACAGTATCTTGGAAAAGATTGGTATATTGGCTAAAGGTGGGCTGGGGAGAGGAGTAATACAGAGATGGAGTTGAAGCCCAAAAAGAGCGGGGGGGGAGAGAGAAAAAGCGAGAGAGAGAGAAAGCGAGAGAGAGCGTGCGAAAGAAAAGGCGAGAGAGCGAAAGAGAGAGAAAAAGAGGGAACGTGAAAGAGAGAGACAGAGAAAGAGCATGTGTGTGTGTGTGTGTGTGTGTGTGTGTGTGTGTGTTAGAGAGAGAGAGAGAGAAAGAGAAAGAGAAAGAGAAGAGAGAGAGAGAAGAGAGAGAGAAGAGAGAGAGAAAGAAAGAGGAGAGAGAGAGAGAGAAAGAGACTTTTCCTATGTCTTTATCATAACCCAGGTCTTGTCATCACATGGGCTGCTACCACATTCAAACCATTGTCGGCCCGAAGGCTGATCTTTACCCAAATTTTTTCTCTCTCTCTTTTTCACTGTTGTCAAGCGTTGTTACTGTTCCGAGTAATTTTTGAGCATTTGGCCTGCTGGACTACATTTTGACCACATTGATACATAAAGTTGTCTGACCTTGGTGCTCTCCTCATCGGATTTTTTAGCCTCAAGTTTATCTGAGTTTGCCCTTGGTTGCCAGTAAAGTGTTGGTTACAGCTGTAGGATAAATCTCTACTTCCACAAGAATGGATTTCCTTTTCCTGCTGTAAGCCAATGACTCAGATAATTTTTTTCCCACTTTATTCATTCATGGGATGAGAGTGTTGCTGGCTAGGCAACATTTATTGCCCTTCCCTAAATTGGCCAGACAGCAGTTCAGAATCAACCGCTTTGCTGTGGTCTGCAGTTACATGTAGGCCAGACCAGGTAAGTATGGCAGTTTCCTTCCCTGAAGGACACTGATGGACCAGATGGATTTTTCCAACAATTGACAATGGATTCACAGTCATCATTAGATTCTTAATTCCAGATATTTATTGAATTCAAATTCCATTATCTGCCGTGGCAGAATTTAAACCTGGGTGCAAACGTTATCAGGGTCTCTGAATTAACAGTCCAGTGATAATACCACTAGGCCATTGTCTTCCCTGGGGATGTGGGCTCGAATCTCGTCATGGGAAACGGTGAAATCCAAATTCAATAAAATCTGGGCTTAAGAATCTAATGATGACTGTGAAACCATTTTTGACTTCTGTAGGAAGCCACCTGTTTCAATAATGCCCTTTAAGAAAGGAAAACTGATGTCCTTATCTGATCGGGCCTGCTTGTGACTCCAGAAGCAGAGCAATGAAGTTAACTCTTAGCCATTCTGTGAAAATACACAGCGACTCTTTACATCATATCAAGCACTGAAAACTCTCAAAAATAAAAGAAAAGAAACAGATTGACAACTTAGTATTGTGTGAAGAACCAGAAATGGCCTTCTTGACCCTGCAAAGTCTTCCTGATCAATGTCTGGGGGATTGTTCCAAACTGAGGACTGCTGTCTCACAGAGTAGTCAAGCAACAGCCTGACTCAGTTATACCCAAGGCATTATGCTTTACAAAGTCCCAGACTACATCATCACTTGCTTTGGGCATATCTCATCCCATCAGCAGGACAGATTCAAAGTGGTCACCTATGGTATACGGTCAGGAGGGAGTTCACACTATTGGTTTTGGATTCAATGAAGATGCATGGGATCAGGTCAAACATAGGCAAGGAAATCTCCTGCTGATTACCATGTACTGTGACTCCCTGACTGATGAATCAGAATTCCTCCATTGTGATATAAACGATGGGATTTATATGTATACCTTTATGTGAGTTGCTGCAATCTTGATTTTTCTGGTTTTGAGTTAGTAACTGTTGGGCTTTTAAGAATGTAAGTATTTGGTGATTTCTTTATAAGTTTTCAAAACCTGGCTGTAGGATTAATAGAGTTTGTGCACTTTTGTTCATTTTAAATTGTTTGAAACCCAACATGGTAAATTATGGGGCCTCAAAGGTTTGTTAGAGAGTGTCTGGGATTTCCTTTAAGTTTAAGGGAAATACCAGTAGCTAAGGGGGAAGGAGTTCTGGTTTCACTTTTATCTTTGTGTAGCATATATCCCGTGAAAAGCTTGGAACAGAATGGCTGTATACAGTAGTGCTCCTGAGAAGGAAATGATATTTTTCTTAGTGAGTTTGATTACCGTGGAATGAAAAGTTAGTGTCAGCCTCAGTCTAGAAGTGCTGTGATAAAAATGAGGAAATGATTATTTAAGCTGTGGACACTGACGCTCACATTTATGATATCTCTAGGAAGAAGCGACCTGCAGTTCTAGTTTAAGAGTGGAAATATTATTTGATACAGGGATTCTGGTAGGAGAGCTGCTGGCAGTAGGGTAGTGGGAGCACTGTTAAAGTCCTGCAACAACAGGTGTCAACCTGGTGAAGCTACAAAAAAAAAGCATTACCTATATGCTGAGCAATATAAGCAGCAAACAACTGTCAGGGCCAAATGACTCAAAAATCAATGAAGGAGATTTAAACTCCGCAGGCTTGTCACATCTGGTAGTGAATGATGGTGAACACTAAACAATTCATTGGAGGAGGAAGCTCCAAATATATGTTCCTCATTCTTAATGATGGGTGATCCCAACACAAATCGGTGCAAGAGATAAGGCTGAAGATTTGAAACAATCTTTAGCCAGAAGAACTAAGTGGATGATCCATCTCAGCCTCCTCCAGGGGTCCCCAGCATCATAGGTGCTAATCTTCAACCAACTCAACACACTCCACGTGACATCACGGAGATAGAGGCATGGGATAACGCAAAGGCTTTGGACCCTGATATATTCCAGCATTAGTACTGAAGACATAAGCTCCAGAACTTCCCCATGTCTATCCAAGTTGTTCCAGTCTAGCTACAACACAGGTATTTACCTGACAATGTGGAAGGTAGCCCAGGTATGCTTTTTAGACAAACAGCAAGTCAAACCACATCACCAGCCCGTCAGTCTACTTTGTTTATTACAAGTGATAGAAGGTATTGTCAAAAGAGCTACCAAGCAGCACTTGCTTAATAATAACAGCCTCAGGTACAAACAGATGTGTTTAGCATTTCCTTATCGAGTGATGTGATACTCCTGCTTCAATGTGTCCAACCCCTTGGAAAATTTGGATGACATCCTCTCCTGTTTTCATACTGAAGTGCTGTATACACTCTGTATTGGACCTGGATGAACATATACAGTTCTGTTCAACAATTATACATTCTGATTCCTCTGTAAATATGGTGTTTCACTGGTACTCACCCACTGTGAACAAGCTTTGTAGTGATTTGCTTGCACACCTGAAGATCTCTACTTGCTGGCTCTTGTAGTTTTGCATTTGATGATCCAACTGTCACAAGCTTCAAAGATTGCTTCTTGTTTCAACTTGAAATTCTGGTTCAAGTCCTCATACTGTTAAATTGATGTCTGTCAATTATGCATTTATGTCAACTTTCTTTTGATCCCACCCAGGAATGTTATCTTCACCTTATGCCCCAACTTCTTGAACATTTTCCTTATGACATGATTCCCATTTCTCTGGCTTTTTTTGCCTTTTTCAGGATCTCCTCTTTGTTTTTGAGGTGACGTAGGTGCTGTTAACTTACAATATTTTCTAATGTTGTTTAATCGGCCACTGAAAGCACTTAGCTCCCATTGCTGGATGTTTGTTTGCTGCACAATTTAATGCAATTAGTGACACTGAGTTATGTTCTTTTGGTGGCTTTTCAGGAAGGTGATGATGTCCTGATGCCAGCTTGGGGCCTATCCATGTGACCATGTCACAAAAATCCCTGCTTTTTTCTCTCACTGCTGACCAATTTCGATCTCTGCTGGTATATCAAATTGGATGGCCTGTTCCAAAGTTAAATCCTTGAAGAAAATCTGTTAGCTTTTCAGCCATCACACTGAACACTTTATAATTGACAATTAATTCATCCTTTAAAGTTCTGTACACACAATATCTTGTTAATGTGTTGAGGTTTTGGCAAAGTCTTTACTGGATCTGCCATCAAAAGGTTGCGAGAGCTAGAGCGTATCTCTTTAGAACGACGAAGGATGAAAGGTGACTTAATAGAGTTGTTCAAAATGATTAGAGGTATAGATAGAGTAGACAGCTAGAGACTTTTTCCTAGGATGGAAGTAGCTGTTACAAGGGGGCATAGTTTTTAAGTGAATGGAGGTAGATATAGGGGAGACGTCAGAGGTAGGTTCTTTACTCAGAGAGCAGTCGGGGTATGGAATGCATTGCCGGAGAGGATAGTGGAGTTGGCCTCATTAGGGGCATTTAAGTGGCCATTAGATAGGCATATGGATGATAGTATAAAGTAGGGGTGGAGGTTAGATTGACTTTAGGATTAGGGTAAAAGTTTGGCACAACATCATGGGATGAAGGGCCTGTACTGTGCTGTATTGTTCTATGTTCTATCATGTATGTTCTTGCAAGTATCAATGTGACTTGGCGGGTATTTTGATTGTTCCTTTTTACTGCCACATCTTCCTACTGTTTTACTGTTTGATCCTGTGTTTTTGCTTTCCGGGGTACTCTCAGTTTCATGACCCAGGCATCAAAGTCTTCTGATGTTATTTCCCCATCTTCAGAACCTCCTCATTTCTTTCCTTTGTTTCTTAGCCTGCCTTTGGATTTTTCCCACATTTTAAATCTGTTGCACCTCCTAAGTCATCTAAAGGTCTTCTTTGGTCGTTGTAAACTTCACCTTTCTGCCGTGCCCCTTTGACTCTGTTTTAAGTTCCGATCCAGACTTAAAATGTTTTGGTCCCTTGCTACCACCATGCCTTACCTTGTGCTTCAAGCCAAGCCTACACATGGAGATATTGGTCTGGAATATCTCTGGACTGAGAGCGTCTGCATGTACATTGTCTTGACGTTGCTTGCTCCTCAATAACTAAGCAAGGTTCCTCATTTATTTATGCATGCAACACTACACATTTACATCTGTATCTAGTAGCTTCTCAAGTACATTCTCCAGCGCAGTGTCTAAGACCTTTGCCTTCATATGCTTACTGTACACTGTTCTCTTCTCTCTTACCGATTTCAGAGTCATCATGATCAGTTACATTTTCATGATTTACAAGACTCTTGTTATATCATGTCCACAACTTTGCAAAAAAAACTGTTGAATTTCAAGCCAAGCAACCTCTAGTTTTGCCTTTTGATCATACTAAACTAATTTAGTTTGTTTTGATCCACATTTGCAATCTTCTCACAATTAGATGACCAAACAAATCATGTTATCATCCAGCTGTGAATAAAGCAAAATAGTTGCTGTCATTTTTGCTTTTACATTAATATTTTTAAAGGATTAGGTGAAGCATTCTGTTAAAAAAAACTGATTGAATATCCTGCAATGTGACAATTAATATATTTTGATATGGTCTGATCCAAGCATTTGCTCTCTGATAGAATCTAATTGGTAAATTCTAATACTTACTTACTGATATTTTAGTATATTTTAATTGGTGCAATAATGCATGCTGATCTTCTGTATTTATTGTCTTACTCATGTATATTTATACTCCAACCTATTAATGAACTCTGATGCTCTTTGATTGAATTATCTTAATATGCCAATGTTTTTGTGAATGTATTGTTGTGTATTCAGGTAGTTAAAGCTCAGCACACTTAATATATCATAAATTAACCATTGTTGTTTCGAGCCACACAGTTACAATATTAAACATAATGGATATTTTATCTGCTTATCTTGTGTTTGTGCCTCTCTCCCTCACTGCGTGGAGTGCTCGCTACTCTTCCCCCATTTTGCTTCTTGCACATTTTAAAATTCATTTCTCTTAGGTTTTATCTTTTGGTGTTAGTTTCATCCATTTATATTGATTTAGTCAAGGCTAGAAAAGCTCAGTGCAATGATAATTTGGACTTTGTGCCTGTTTTAGAGGGCTCTGTAATGAGTCAAACTCATGAAATGGGAAACTTTGTTTTTGGCAAATTAGAAATAATTGCCATTGAAAAAAGTGATATCGATCTAATTCCAGCATAACTTAAAAGAAACACCTCTGATTAAGGACTGGAACTTGATTGTGTGTATGGCAGTCCGGATCATTAGTCAGATATAGCATTGCAACATTATGTGTTCATAACACAGTAGAGCTCCACCCTTAAGAGATTACATTTGTTCATATATCTGAGTTCCTATCATATGAGGCAACTCATCAGATTTGCATTTTAGATTAGTGTACTTGGAGACAGAGTCCTGTTTCCATCCAAACAAGTGCTCCTTGAGTTTGACACAAGTTTTCTGGCACTCTTCACACGAAACATTCCATTGTGACTATCCATCAGCTTCCTTCTGCAGTTTGCACTTTTGAAGTTCTTATTGGAGTCCTGGCATTACTGTGTGATCTGGCCTTCTGACAAGTTGGTCGCTGCATTGTCACTGGCCACCAGCCGCTGAGGAGGGGGCAATGTCCCCCAGTACATCTGATCCCCAAATCTACCATCAGCTTGAAATTAGGTACAATGTCAGTGCCTGAGCTTCTGGCTCAATTGAGGGACAGTGTTGAAGTCGAGGTCAGGTCCACACTTGGGTGAGTGAATATTAACAGTCTATATCAAACATAACTGTATACAAGAGATGATAAGAAAACACATCTTGGATACAGTCAGACTCCAGGACCATGTGATATAAAGAGCTGGAGAAACTCAACAAATCTGGTAACATCTATGAAGAGAGAAAGAGAATAGGCATTTGAGTCCAATATCTTCAGAAATTTGGCACATCCTGATAATTATACCTTTACTTGGAATAGCTAACTTTTTACTTCATATTCAACCCGTCCCAGAAGTCTTTTATCCCCATTGACTATTTACACATCCTTCTCTACCTCCCCAATGCCTCAACTCTTTTTGTTCAAGGAAAGTCTGGGAGTGCCTTCATGAATGTTCCTGAACATGTATGGCCTTCCTTTGGAGGCTGTGGACCACATGCCAAACTGCTTCTTTGGGTGGTCCTCATTTCTTGAATTAGCAGCAGCATTGTCACAATCAGCTTCTGAGGATCATTGCGTGTAACCTAGCCAGGTTTTGGGTGTATTTCTGAAAATAAAGAAGCAAAAGTCAAGGGCCTCCTGTTTTATCAAACAATGCAATGTTTGGGCAGGACATTGTTTGCTTGTTGGAGCTTTGCCGTCATGGTTACCTTCCAGCTGCTGTCCTCTGATCCACAATTGGAAGCCCTTTTGGACTCAAATGCCAACTCTATTTGTCTCTTCATTGATGTTGAATGGCCAGGTCATGAGGCTTCAGTCTCTGCCTGAAGACACAGTCTTAGTCCGCCCTCTACCATACTGCTTTCTGTTGCATTTACACTGCAACATGGTGCTTGGGAGGGGGAAGGAAAAGAAAGTTTGCAGCCTGTGGCCCATCAACAACAAAATGGCATGGGGCAAAGCCTTTCTGTGAGGGTCCAGAGCAATAGTCAAGTAGGGCCAAATGAAAATTCTTCATTCTCTAATCAGGAAGTTGTTGATGGTAGGTACCCCTCTCTCTACTTTACTATTGATGTGGAGCTGGCGGTTTTGGGTGAGGGTTGGACAGGTCAGAAATCACACGACATCAGGTTACAGTCCAACAGGTTTAGTTGAAAACAGAAGAAGTTTTCGGAGCCTCAGTCCTTCTTCAGGTATGAGTTGAGAGACGTAGTGTCAGACACCGAATTTATAAGTAAAAGATCAAAGGGTCACACCATTGTTGAGGATGTACTAAACAAGCCTAAGATGCTGTTAAACTGTTAATCAGTTAGATGGTTTCAATTAATTAATATGTATATGTAAATCCCAGAATTTCTTTCAAGTTACAGTCCTGAGAGAACTACAGGTTTTATCAGTGTAAAGAAGAGGTGACATTTTTAGGTTAGACAGTGTATATTAGGTGTGAGGCCTGGCTTAGAATCTGTTTATGTTTTGGTTCAGAGTCAGACTGGTTTTATTTCTAAAGCAGGAATTTATGAATGTCTACAAATTGTGTTCTTTTTGAAGAAAATACAATGAACCTGCAAATAGAAATTGATTCACATGTGTATGTGTGTGTGTGTGTGCGTGTGCGAGAGAGAGAGAGAGAGAGCGCGCGCATTGGGGACAAATCTGTTGGAGGCTGCAGAGTATTGCAAATTGTTGGCTTATTGACAATGTCTGGATTCCACATGTGGAATATCATCTATGAAGAGTTTATAAAGGCTTCCAAGTCATTTGACTGAGTTTCGAATCCAATGGAAATAGTAGTCAACCACGGCAAGAAGAAAAGTTATCCCTTTAAGTTCTAGCTGATCAATGCCAAGGCAGACCCATAACCTAGGTGGAGGGGAGGCAGGCAGAAGGGGCCTCTTCCTGCTCCTGTCTCTGACTTGTGCAAGAGGCCCCATTGGAATGTGTGTCTTGGACAGCACATGAGATGTCTGGTCACTGTACAGACTGCTGTGTCTTGGCCTGACACATAGAAATACTCAAATGTCTCTGATGGACATCCGGACAGACAGCTTGTGGGATGATCAACCTCTTGGTATAAGCCAAAAGGAACCTTTGACAAAACTGAGACAGCTGCATTGTTCAAACACTGGCACAGACTTGGATTACTGGGGCTATACCCTGGACAACTGTCAAATTAAAACAATTGAATCCGTGTACAACTCAGCTTCACGAAATTCCTGCTACTTCTTTCCTGTGGCTGCCAGGTAGTGAATGATAATGCCATGAAGGCCTAGGCTTTTTAAATAAATTTATCACCTTCTTTTCCTGCACTGTCAATGGGATCCTTTTATAGAACATCAGCAGTCTTCATTTCCTTTAGACATAATCTGTGAACATGGCGCGTCATTAGTTATGAATCAGAGGGGGCAGAAAGGGTCTAGGATGGTTGGGCATTAATCGCAATTGAGAGAGACTTTTAGTACCTGATCATGGATTGAATTATCTGAGACACCCAATGGCCAAGCATACCATTGCCTGACTATTAACCCAGTCCATGTTCTGGGGACTGAGGTTCAAGTCCCATCATGGCAGACAGTGGGATTTAAATTCAATGAGAATCTGAAATTAAGAGTAGAATGATGACCATTGTTGATTTCTGAACTAGATAAATTCTTCCCCAACAATGTCTTCAGGCAAAGTAACTGCCAACCTACATGTAACTCCAGACTCACTGCAGTGTGGGTAAATTTTCACTGCCCTCTGGGCATTTAGGGATGGACAATAAATGGTGGCCTAGCCACTGACACCCAAATGCCATGAATGAGTTGGAAGAAAAGGCTTGTTCAGGTAGGGTGTGGCACACCAGGATGCACTCACTGTTTTTGACCACTTGTGTGAGGTCATTTGAACTTCTTGTAACACTACAAATGCATCTCCTTGGGGCTCGACTAGTATTGACCTCCATGACTATCTGATTCTGTTACTTATGGCTGTTTATCTGCAGAGCTTCTTGGTGTCCTGCATATTTAGCCAAACTCTCCATCTTTCTATTGACTCCACTAAAGGTGGAGTGCAGTGACCATAAACTTCAGAGTTTGCCTGGCTAGTTGAGCCATTTTACAATATTTCCCATGTTGGAATCATTTCCTCTATAGCTGTTAGCAGCCGATCCCAGCTACAATGCAGCTGTCCTCTAAAGAGGTACATACTAGCTCTAAGTGGCACTTATGCTAATGGCCTGTCGCCGATGCGTCCAGACAATCAGTAACTTGGTTGGAGCTGACTAGGTGGCAAAATTGTTAATATGAGCAGGCAGTAAACATTGACGGACTATCAAGGTGCGCGTGAAATGAGTTAGTCATGTTTTCCAAGGTAATGACACTCATCCACCAAAAACGAAAACTTTAAATTCACTTCAAGTTTCGAACATTAAGCTAAACTTATCTTCAATTTTGCACTTGGGAGAATTTTGAAAATGATATAATAGACTGATGTAGCCTTAAGCTATATGCCAACTTGATTAAATTACATTTTTTTTAAGTAACTCAATTAAATTATATATAATTATTACTAAATGGAAAAATCAAACCAATTCAGTCAGTCATACCAAGGAAAATTAGTGTGTCTCACAGCTGTAGGAGTAGAGGCATTGGTGGTATGTGGCAGAATTACAATGGCATGACCATTGAACTTCCGTGCACTCCGAAGTACAGGTGGCCTACGATAATACATTACTGAGCCTAGAGGAGAACTTGTTTGATGAATGAACTTAATGACCGCTTGAGATGTTTGGCAATGCTATTTTTATAAAACAAGATAGGCTCTTTAGAGTTAGAATGCCAAGAATGTTATTCACACAATCCTCCCTCCACTACAATAACCACTGCAGGCTCTCTATCACAATCAGACCGACATTTATTATTTAGCACTTAACTGCTTGGTATTGGATCAAATGCAGCATTAAATGGTCAATTACTTTACTAATTAAAGTACATTAAAACTGCCAAACCTCCCATTCTTGATCAGATTATGTAACAGTAAGTGGGTTATCAAAAGTAAATGCCAACTTCTTTTGCATTGCTCCTGGATTGGGTTCTCCCAGAAGTATCGATGACTTGATTTAAAAGCAGAGAAGAGTAAATGACCTTGGGCGAGTTCCCCGGCGATGGCTCAATTAATTCTTAGAAAAATAGCAATATAAAACCCAAACTTCCAACTTCACTACATTGAGAACTGCAAGTCTACTCTTTCTCTTATCTGGCAAAACAAAAACCTGCATGCAAATATTATACATTTAGCTGAGAATAGCCAAATCCTGCTATGAAGAGCACGCTGCCAACTTTGTAAAGAATTGATAGTTAAGACAAATTGGAAGGCAGTAATTTGATGATAATAAGCTTGGGCGTAAAGAAGCTGAACAAGGTAGAAGAGAATTGAGGAGTCTGATTACGTTTGGAATGTGCGAATTAGAGGAGGGAAGCCGAGTGAGGACTTTTGGTTTCCAACAGTGAGGATGTTGGAAGAAGAGGAATGTGCATTCTAGATTTCCTCTGCTCATTGTTAATGGATGCACCTTCAGTTAAGTAGCCATGGAATAGTTAAGTAAACCTTTCCGTATCTCGACTCGCTCACATTAAAACTGGCCACTTGCACTGATACGATTGATTCAGTTTTATTGTTTGAGAGACAATAATTCTGTGAAGTTTCTCAGGATGTTTAAGTATACTCGTATACCAATGCAATGTTTTTGCATGCTAGGAGAAACTAACCACCCCATCCCGTGCCATGTTCTTTTGGATTCAAGGTGGGATGTTAGAAACCTCAAGCCTCCTTGAATCCAGTCTCTTCAGGCCTTAAAAATGGGATGGAGGCAGATGACCAACCTACTCCCAGGGGGCAGGTATTTGAACCTTTTATTGGGGCCGTGTGTTTGACTTTTCACCTCATATTTTAGGCTTAAGCTTGACCAGCTGTTTCTTGAGCCTTGGAAGCCTGCCTGTGTTAAGGAGGAGAACACTGCTAACCCTCGGATGATGGCATTTTGGACCAGCCGGTGTACAGATGCTTCCCTATGGGCACTGAAGCTTATCTGTCAACTTTCCAGTGTTTGCCTGAGTCACTTCCTCCAAACAGGAATGTGCAGGCCCACCCAAGTCAATCTCTCACAAACCCCAGACCTACATTCTTTTAGTTCTTTCCATCCTTTCCTTGCCTGTGTGCGTGTCTAGGTTCAAGTCTCCTACATAAGCTTTGCCTCCAGCCCCGGCCAGGTCTTTTATAATTCCACCACCCTCCCCAACACTTCTGATTTCCTCCCTCTCAGGATATCCCTCCAATTTTCTATGTCTGGACTTTGCTGACCATACCAACCTCCTCACTAACCCCAGCTTCTGAACTGCAAGGCCTTAGACCTTTCCAATCCACCCTTGCCCCCTTCAGCTCCTGACCTTTGATTCAACCATCCTAATCATTCCAATACTCCCTCCCTTCCCTGTACTCTGATCCCAGGCTTTGAGCTAGTGCTGAAGTCCTACTTGCTCACCAGCCGATCTCTCAAACAAGGTGGATACATTTGGGAAAAGGAGAGAAATGATTTTTGTTTTTATTATTCACTGTGGGATGTGGATACTGCTAGCTGAGCCAGCAAGTTTTGCCCATCCTTATTTGCCTTTGATCCACTGCAGTCCGTGTGTGAGGGTAGGCCCATAATGGGTTTAGGGAGGGAATTCCAGGATTTTGACCCAGAAACAGTGAAGGAACATCAACATTATTTCCAAGACAGGATTCTAAATGGCTTGGAAGAAATGTTGAGATGTTCTCATGTATCTGCTACCCTTGTCCTTCTAGATGAAAGGGGTAACGGGTTTTGAAAGTGCTGTCTAAGGAGCTTCGGCGAATTTCCGCAGTGCATCTTGCAGATGATACACATTGCTGCTGCTAAGCGTTGGTGACAGAGGGAGTGAATGTTTGTGGACATGGTGCCGATAAAGCAGGTTGCTTTATCCTGGGTCAATGCTGCCAAATTCAGCAAGACCAGAACAAAACTCAATCTTCCAGGTTTCCAACACAAAATAGTTTCCCAATATCTCTCCAGAAATATAGATATGGTACACTGAATGTCAGCTAAATCATGAAGATGTAACTAATGACAGGAGCCTTGCATTAGTAGGAAAAGAAGACACCAGTCTAGAAGGAGCATGTGAAAAGAGGTCTGAGGCACTACACTAGAGAGCTGTATTTGACAACCTACCATGCATTACTGTAAATAAATGGAATGGTACAGTAAACGAGGATTTGAAGTGAGAGCCTCATTTATAATAAGGAGCAAGCAGCCTCAGGAACACTGTATGGGTACATTCACAACCCAAAATACTCCAGGTTGGTATCTCAATGTTCAATGGCTTAAAACGCCAGATAAACATGGGGATGGCTAGGGGGAAGAAAAACCCTTGAAAAAAGGGGCCCGACGTCAAAGTAAAGTCCAAAGGGCATATCTCTACAGGGGAAATTGTGAAAGATGGGTCAGTACCTTGGAAGGCTTCAAGAAAATAAACAGATGGGAAAAGGGAGGACACTGAAGGCAGGGGAATAAAACAACCTCAGAAGACTTAGATTATGGGGATATAGAGCAGGAGGACCTTTAAAAGGAAAGTTTACAAACAAAAGGCAGGCACTAGCCAGCACTCACTGGAGTGGAAATGCACAGGACCAGAATATTTCAACAGGAAGGAAAAACACAGGTACCACATCCTGGTCTATCATGTAATAATGCTTAGGACTGGAAGATCCAGCAGAAACCTTATTAATATCTCAATCACTTTGAGAATGTGGAGGTCCCACACTGCCAGAAGTGAGAGCTCTGGAAGCAGCTGTTCCTGAAATACTACAGAACGGGTTCAGGAGAAACATCAGCTTGTTTTCATATGTCCAGCCTAGACCCAATACCTGATGGTGTCTGTTAAAACAAAGTACAGAAGACAGTACCACAGAACATGATACATTTATGAAAGCATTCAATGGATACTTATGGCCCTGAAAGAAATTTAAATAATTGACAAGATGAGATTTATTCAGCAGTCATAGTGTTTGGCAGAATCCATAGAAATGCTTTGTACTGTAAAACAAAATGTTACAAGCATGAGGCTTTGAAGGATGAATGAATTAGACACCATTATAGCAGTCAGTGTGAGGGATGAAAAGTTTATCACACCTTTTGTCAATCCAAAAGAATTCCTGATGTTGGAGCAGGAAATTCATTTCACTAAGCAGTTAGATATCAGGGCCTGAAATCGGTCAGTACTGCGAGGAAACATTGTGGATACTCACTATGCAGTTACATAAGCAGGCCCCAAGGTGGCATTGTCACATTCCCGAATGTTTAGCAGAAGGGTAGAAAATAACATTGTTGACATCATGAGGTTGGGCATGAAGTGCCTCCAAATCAAACGTCCAGCAGGGGGTGCTGAGTATCACAAGCGTGGCCAGTTAGGGCACTTTAAAAGATATTCTAAGTTAACAGCAAATTCATCATCTTAGAAATAACAGTTCTGCAGAAGTATAATTTCCAAGAAATGCACATTTGTACAACAAGGAAAAGTGGTTAAAAGGTTCAGAACATATTGGCTCCACCCTATTCCTGAGTAAGGTCAAGAGAGTCGAAACAAACTATGGACCATCAACTTGAAGGTACAAAGATTGGAAACCAAATTTAAACTCAACAGGGCCAGCTGTTTCAATACTGGCTGATGGATAGGAATAGTTGGAGTCTATGGAAATCAGCCCAACAAACATAAAACTCCAAGGTCCAGGAGGCTCAGATCTTCAGGTGCTTAGTGACAAAGAACAAAATATACAGCGAAAGATTACATTATACTGAGGAGTCAGAATACTTAGTTGTTGAACATAAATGCATATAGAGACACTACTTTGGTATAAAGATGGAAGAGAACTCCAGCAAGAATTTCCAAAATTTTCCAAAAGCTTATGAAAATTGAAGCAGAGACATGTGAAATTCCCACACTTGCATGAAAATTTAATGGGGAAACTCTTTAATCAGAAAAATAAGATCTCAGCTATACAGCATGATTGAAAATGAGATCATAACTATCGCAGGCAAGATAGGCTAAATGGTCTTGTTTGTACTGTCAGGGCTCTATGATATTGCAAAGTTTCACAAAACAAAACTTACAAAACTTGATGCAAGCAGTGAGTCTAAGGATATCTGCTGGACCCACGAGTCAAGATTATGGAGTGTGTTAATTATACTAATCAAGTGGAATTGCTTGAGATTTTTCAAAAGACCAATGTCTAAAATCCTGAAAAGCAATGGGAAAATTTATCATATGGATGATCCAAGTGCAGGGCAAAAAGAACAAAGGTACACAACCAGAGAGAACCAGGAACATTTTAAATACACTGTAGTATACAGCCATTACACCAAATGAGAGATGCCAATTCTGTCTAATGATGCCCAAATTTTTGGCTGTGAGATTCAAAACCAAGGCATCACAGTGAACCAAGGAAGACCCAGAACCAGTGAATTTGTAGCACTGAAGTCCAAAAATGATAAATACACTTCTTAGGCGGTGAATCAAGTGGAAACTTTTGTCCCCAACTTAGCCAGTCTTATTCAACCCATTTAAGAGCTTTTGAATACTGGGCAACAGTCTTATTGGAGTCAGGAACAGGCTGCAACTTTTGAAAGGATTAAAGAGTAGGTACTTTCTACCGATGTCATAACACATTATAATCCAGGTGTATTTAGTATAGTAGCTACAGATGTATCACCTACTGGACTAAGGGTAGTTGTTATTCAACTGTATGTTGACAGAACATGAAAACTATGTAGTTTTTATTGAGGGTTTTGATAGAAACTCAACAGAACAATGCAACCCATAGAGAAGAAAGCTTTAGCAAATCACTTGGTGACATGTAAAACCCTCTCATGGGGCTGAAGTTCCAGGCCAAGACTGATGATAAACACTGGATAACATTAATGAGATCATACAAAATATCAAAATTGCCTTTACGCATAAAAAGATTCAGCATTATACATTATCTTTGTTTATCACCAGTCGAAGTTCCAGAAAGATCAAGTTCCAAAAGATACACCCTCGAGGGCAGCATTGAGCAGAAAAAGGTCTTATTCTTAAGGAAGATGGAGAATCTCATTCCATTCTCATAACAAACACCATACTGACAGCAAACTCAGACAAATCCAAAACAAAAAAAGCAGAAAATGCTGGAGATCTCACGAGGTCTGGCAGCATCTGTGGAGGGAAGAACAAAGTTAACATTGAGTCCTGTGACCCTTCATCAGAGCTGAAAGCAGCTAAGAAATGGTGGTATTTATGCTGATGGGGGTGGAGTTGAGAGGTGGGAATGGAATGGGTCATATAGAGATGATGTCAAAAGAGTGTGAGCACGTGAGAGAGAGCGCAAGAGTGAAAATGAGTGTGAGAAGAAGCGTACAAAAGGGATTGCTGATGAAAAGCCAGAAGACAGGGATCAATGCTGAATGGGTGCAAATCTGAAGTGTGAAGAGTTGCAAATGAGTTGGCTGCATGGGGACCAACTCATACAAGACAAGACGTGTGGTCGGCAACAAACTAGGAACAAGGTGTTCATTAACTGTTCACTGTCAACTATCAAATGTTGAGTCTTGAGGCTGTAAGGTACCAAGGGAAGATGAGGTGTTCTTCCCTCAACTTGTGTTGTGCTTCACTGTTGCAATGCTCCAGTCTCAAGATGGAAATATCAGCTTGGGAACAGATTGGTGCGTTGAAGTGTCAGAGAACAGGCAGCTTGAGGACAGAACAGGGATGTTTTGTAAAGTGGTCGCCCAGTGTCCATTTTGTCTCCTATGTAGGGGAGACCACACTGTGAGCAGTGAATACAGTAGTCTGGACTTAATGAAGTGCAGATAAATCACCAACAAAAACAGAAAATTACTGATCTGAGGAACAGTCCCTGGACCCGAAACAATAACTCCACTTTGTCTCCACAGAGGCTGCCAGACCTGCTGAGCTTTCCTAGCAATTTGTGGTTTCCAGCATCCTGCAGTGCGATGCCACTACTAGACACAGGTCCCCCTTCCTTCCCTGGTCAGCATTCTGCAGGGATCATTCTCTCTGGGATACCTTGGGCCATTCACCACCACCAACACCCCCCACTTCCGCCAAGTCCCAACACCATCTCCCCATGCAATCATAGAGTGTGCAACGCCTGCCTATTTACCTCCTCCTTCCCCCAGCTGTTTCTACGCCAAAACTAAACTGACTGCCAGATATATACGCTCCACATAGTATGGATGACTGAAGTGTTGTTGACTACTCTAATCCAGATTTGAATGCATTGTAATGTCTGTATTTCTTTTCAGGAACTACTAAATACCGCCCTTTACTCAACAGCTCATGTACAAGATGTGAGGTATCATGAACCACGTATAGTGTTATTAAAGCTTCTAGCAGTAAAGCTTTTTCTTCAACTATTTGGGAACTGCCACACACTTTCTTTACATAATGTGTTCTGGGGCTTGTGCAACAAGGTTGTGCCTCAGAAGAATTAAATCGTGCAGTAATTATTTAAAAAACCTAATGTTTGCAAAGAAAGAAAACTTTATTGAGCAGTAAGATTAACTGGAGCCTTTTACAGCATCTCTGCAAATAAACATCAGTTCAGTGAGATCATCCTTTCCAGGAACGAGTGCACAAGATCAAGAACCTTCTGAAGGTCTTTTAGTGGATGATGAAGTCCGTGATTTATACAGAAGCTTCAGCCCTGGCTTGTTAAGGGTTTCAGTGTACTACAAATGGACAGATAACCACTAAATTCTCCATGAACCTATGTCTCACAGATAGAATGCAGTAGACCTTCAACAGATATGCTCGCAATATCGTCACTGTGTCACACCTGTGAACTGAGTGTATAAAAGTACTCTGGTTTCTTCCTAATGGAGGCCATTTGTAGGTGGATACAAAAAAGTAGCATGCTTTTGCAAATGTAACTGTGCAGCTTAATATTAGCTAACACACTGGAGGGCCTGTGACTGTAATATTTAGATTATCAGGAGGTGTAATAAATGATTGAGATTTTTCAATATTATCTTCTACATGACTAGAGTCATACAGCATGGATAATAAAATGTGAGGCTGGAGTGCCATTTCCACTCCCCCTCCCATTCTTTAGATGGACCATTTCCACTCCCCCTCCTATTCTTTAGATGACTGCACCTCCCAGTCGCAAACCATTCCCACTCCACCTCCCATTCTTTAGATGACATGTCCATCATGGGCCTCCTGCAGTGCCACAATGATGCCACCCGAAAGTTGCAGGAACAGCAACTCATATTCCGCCTGGGAACCCTGCAGCCTAATGGTATCAATGTGGACTTCATCAGTTTCAAAATCTCCACTTCCCCAACTGCATCCCTAAACCAGCCCAGTTCGTCCCCTCCCCCCACTGCACCACACAACCAGCCCAGCTCTTCTCCCCCACCCACTGCATCCCAAAACCAGTCCAACCTATCTCTGCCTCCCTAACCTATTCTTCCTCTCACCCATCCCTTCCTCCCACCCCAAGCTGCACCCCCATCTACCTACTAACCTCATCCCACCTCCTTTACCTGTCCGTCTTCCCTGGACTGACCTATCCCCTCCCTACCTCCCCACCTATACTCTCTCCACCTATCTTCTTTACTCTCCATCTTCGGTCCGCCTCCCCCTCTCTCCCTATTTATTCCAGAGCCCTCACCCCATCCCCCTCTCTGATGAAGGGTCTAGGCCCGAAACGTCAGCTTTTCTGCTCCTGAGATGCTACTTGGCCTGCTGTGTTCATCCAGCCCCACATTTTATTATCTTGGAATTCTCCAGCATCTGCAGTTCCCATTATCTCTCATACAGCATGGAAACAGGCCCTTCAGTCCAAACTAAACTATTGCCACCTGTCTGATCATGGCCCATAGCCCTCCAAACCTTTCCCATTCATGAACTTATCCAAATGTTTTTTAAACCTCGTAATTGCACCTGCATCCACCTTCCTCTGGCAGTGCATTCCCCACATGAACCATTGTGTAAAAATGATGCCCCTCATGTCCTTTTTAAAGCTTTCTCCCCTCACCTTGCAAATATGCCCCCTAGTTTTGAACTTCCCCACCTTAGGGAAAAAGCTTTGCTATTCATCTTGTCAGTGCCCCTCATGATTTTATAAATCCATGTAAAGGTCACTGCTTAACCTCCTACACTCCAGTGAAGAATGTCTCAGCCTATTCTTACATCTCAAACCCTCCATTCCCAGCAACATCCTGACAAGTCTTTTCTGAACCCTTTTTCCAGCTTAATAATATCCTTCCTATAGCAGGGCAGCCTGAACTGGACACCAGTATTCTAGAAAAGGCCTCACCACTAGTTTCCATGTTAGGGCAGTTAACAATAGCCACATCAGGTACAGATATCCCTGCTAGAAGCAAACTCCACACAATGGTGACCAGTCCCAACCCATTTAAATCAAGCAACAACACCACCGTTGAAAACAATGTAGCTCCATGGAATTGCATTAATGAACACTGGAGTCAAGATAGGGGAAAGATTAGCTACTCTCTCAAACTTACTCTTGTAATCTCTTGAGAGGGAAAATGAGAGACAAAGACATTGCTCAACACAAGAAAATACACATTTGCATGCATATAGAAATCTCTACGTAAAAGGCATCTGTATGTGGTTGAATTCTAACGTCAATTCAACTACTTGACATCTGCTGACATTATAAGTTAACATTTCGTGTGTTTTTTTTAAATTTGGCTTTGCATTAGGTTGCATTTACAGAGAAGAGAGTGTGAAATCCAGGCACTGTGTGACTACCTGGAGGTGCTTTCACACCTCTTGGCTGAGTGTTTCTTCCTTGAATTATACCGCGTAGTTTGCATAAAAAAAATGATGCTGCAACCAATTTATAGCAACACAAACAGTGTAGGTTAAATGGGTTATGAGTTATGAAAGTTCACTTCATTGTAATGGTTTGAAAAGTATTAATTGGTTGCCCTGTTTTTTTGAGAATTGGGGTGATTGAACGGGTTGGGTGAGGTATTATATTTCCATAAGGCATACAAGAAGTTTTCATTAATTAGCTTTTACTGTATATACGTGTGGTGCGTCTTTCCTCAAGTTATTGGCACATTAAAGTAACTTGTTTTCTTTACCATATGCTAATGCAAACAGTTTTTCCAACTTTCCAAAAAAGATTCAGATACTCTACTCTGGGTGTATAACGACCTTTTCAGCATGTGATCCGTCTCAGAAATAAAACACAAATAAAAGATGAGACTGCAGGGGCTTCGTGTCTTGTTGCAAAGACTTTGACTGAATCCTCAAATCCCTATCTATCACGTGTACACTAACCCTTTTGAAGAGAGATAATAGATTCTCCAGCATTGGCAATTCCTAAGATTACAAGGTATAGAATTGGATGAACACAGCAGGCCGAACAGCATCAGAGGAGCAGGAAAGCTGATGTTTTGGGTCTGGGCACTTCTTCAGAAATCTGAAGAAGGGTTCAAACCCAAAACGTCAGCTTTCCTGCTCCTCTGATGCTGCTTGGCTTGCTGTGTTCATCCAACCCTACACCTTGTTAACTTGAACCCCTTTTGAAGAGCATCCCACTCAGACTGACACCCCTACTCCATCCCTGTAACCCTGCATTTCCCATGGCTAATCCATCCAGCCTGCACATCCTCAACACTACAGGAAATTTAGCACGGCCGATCCAAATAACCTGCACAGCTTTGGACTGTGGGAGGAAATCCACACAGACACAGGTACGATGTACAAACTCTACACAGACAGTTGCCCGAGGGTGGAATCGAACCTGTGTCCCTGGCACTGTGAGGCAACACTGAGCCCACTGCACCACTGAAGTGATGAACACTGAACAGCCTCTGGCTTTGCAATATGAAGTAAAGCTGCAGTCTGGAATTTGTTCCCAGTACTGGAATGAGGCACAGCTTCTAAAGGTCATTTTCTTGCCTGTGTCCTCCCACATCAAAACTTTTCCTTTACTTGATGAAAAATAAGGGCTTTTGCAAATTCCCTAACCTGAGTAACTGGAAGATGAGAATCTGCTCTAGGGGAGGGCACAATTTGAGGAATGTCCCTATCGTTTAAATAAATAACATGCTTTTGCCATTGTCCTTTTATCAACAGACAAAGCAGGTCAATGATCTACAGGCCAAATAAAACTCAAATTTCTAAAAGGCCTCCAAATGCTTTGAATTTGAGTGAAGAGCAGTGGCCTCGAGAAAGTGGCAGTGTCCCAAGTTAAATGTAATTTTCATAAGCCTATCAGAAATTGCTTACAGAAAGTTTTGAAATGCAAACAAATCAACAAGAGTGTGTTCATGTTACTTTAGTTATGGACCCCCTCAAAATATCCTAAGAAGACAGCCTAGACCCTAACTTTTTCTGATTTTAAAGGTAAGTGTAAGGTGTTGCTTTCTAGATGCAATTCGGTTAATCAAATGACTTGACTTTAAGAAAAACACACATTCCAGACAAAAAAAAAGTTGGTTTAACTGTAACTCCATCAAAATGTTTAACAAAATTAACCAATAACTACTACTAATTAACCGTTCCAATATAATAACATCCCATAAACACAGCCTTGGCAAAAGCAAATTCAGGAAAATAAATTATGTCACTTGCACTTGTAGCAGCAGGAAGAGAACCCCAGACTTTAGCTGTAACAGAGAGAGGAGTAACAGCTTCCACATCCAGCTTCAAGACCCCACAGCAGAAGGCTGAAACTAAAAATCCTGGCTAAATGGGACTTTGACTCCACCCATTCAGGCTGCTCCAATTAAATAAAAAAATCCAAGAACTCGCAAGCTGTTTATTTTATTGGCTTTGAGCAGACCACTCTGTACTTCTGTCTCAACCTTTCTTCATGAATGAATGAGGACAAAAGCCAGAGCATGGTCACACTTCAGATGAATACAATTTCAGAACAAAGACAACTGAGACTTAAAGGTGATAATGGGAACTGCAGATGCTGGAGAATCTGAGATAATAAAATGTGAGGCTGGATGAACACAGCAGGCCCAGCAGCATCTCAGGAGCACAAAAGCTGATGTTTTGGGCCTAGACCCTTCATCAGAGAGGGGGATGGGGTGAGGGTTCTGGAATAAATAGGGAGAGAGGGGGAGGCGGACCGAAGACGGAGAGAAAAGAAGATAGGTGGAGAGGAGAGTATAGGTGGGGAGGTAGGGAGGGGATAGGTCAGTCCAGGGAAGACGGACAGGTAAAGGCGGTGGGATGAGGTTGGTAGGCAGGAGATGGGGGTGCGGCTTGGGGGGGGGGGGGGTAAGGGATGGGTGAGAGGAAGAACAGGTTAGGGAGGCAGAGACAGGTTGGACTGGTTTTGGGATGCAGTGATATTGCATATGTTCAGTCCTCAAGCTACCTTGAGGATTTTATACCTTGGGGTTCTTACTCTACAGGTTCAGGCAGGGAGCACTATCACAAAAAATCATTGGGCCAAAGGAAATGATCTTTTGCCGGTTTTTTGACATAAAGGTCAGACAATTTGAGCCTGCAGTTACCCAAATGGAACTTTTTGCAGTGCCACTTGACACAGAGAGTGCCTGACTGCAGAATCAGTCTTATGTGCTTTCAAAAGATTACGTTTGGTGCAGTGGACTCAGCACTGCAAATGTTATGGAGTCATGCCCAATTAAAATAACACCCATTGGAAGAGCTGAGATATCACGTCTGTATCACAGACTTCATCATCAACATGAAAAAATACTTTGTTGATTACAAAATATGGTAAAAGGATATTTAAAGCTTAAAGAGAAGGAAATTAAATCGGAACATTTACCTAAATGGTACAATCAGCTCTATAATACTAGCTAATTCCTGAAACAATAATAAGTCTTGTGTACGTGGGAAGTAATAAATGTAAAGATTATACTTGACACAAGAGGAAATCAAGTGATAAACTCCCATTGTGATGTGTTCATCATCCATTATTTAGTTTCTGTGACAGATTTTAACTCCTTTCAATTGCTTACTATAGCAACCAATCAAAACAAAAAAGAAAACCAGGTGCCATGGAATCGAGGTCAAGCTGAATTTAGAGGGAATCAGCCATCAGTATTGTTGGGTTTTTCGTGCGTCATTGACATTGGATTTCAATCAAAAAGGTTTTGAATGCACTAGAAAATAGACAGGCTGGATTTCCAACCATTGGTTAAGAATGGTTGAGAAGGTTCTGAATTTGCTATTTTGAGAAAAATATAAATGTTAGCTTAGTTCCACATGGTTATGTGCCATAAGTAATGGGGAGGGAGAGAGGAGAGAGATTGTGTTGGGCGAGGGACGGTTGTGGGGTGTGGTGAGGGGGGTGACGAATGTTTTTGCATGTCAGGACCAAATGTGGTATCACAGCTTCAGGTTCCAATTACCTTTCAACTTAGTTGCAATCTCTATTTATATTGTCTGGTTAATGGCCTCTTTCAGCAAAGTGGCAGACCCTGCCTGAATACATCTCTCACTTTTTCATCCTCTTGCATTTATTCCTCAAGTTCATTCATTCCTTCACCCCTCGTGTCCTCTGCCTTTTCAGGTCATCATGTATCCAAATATGCTTGCTCTCACTGTTATTCAACATCACCTTTACCACTTTTTCAATCAGTATAGAGCTTTCAGAGTTGGTTCATTTTAACCCCCAGTTTCTTCATCTCACTTCCTCTCTTAATCAACAACCCACCCTCACAGTTTGATACTGAACACAATTTTACAATACCGGTACCACCATTCAATAATCCTTTCAGAATAGATTCTCTTATGATAGAACTATCAACTGTGTGAATATTTATCACCTTTATTTTCTACAAGAAATGACAGCTTAGCGTTACAGGAGGAAAGCAAGAATTTGCATTTGGTTAGCACCCAATCACATTTCAGGACATCCCACCGTCTTGCACAGTCAACTAATTATTTTGGATGTGCTGTCCTTGAACTACATAGGTAAGAGCACCAGTTCTGTGAACATAAATGGCAAATGAGATAAACAGTTAATCTTTTCTGGCTGTATTGGTTGAAGGATGCACGTTGCCAAGGAAATCTAGGGAGAACGCTTTGCTTTTCTTCAGGTGGTGCCCAGCGATCTTTAACTCAAATATAAGTAGGTAATTATGCCCTCTGGTTGGTATTTATACATATCAATGTGCCTCCCTACAATGCAGCACTCCCTCAGTAAAACACTATGTAAAACTGATATCAACTTTGCAGAGGGGACTTAGGAAAAGAACAACTGATGGCAGGTTATCAGTCAATGTGCTCTTTAAGCAGGTGAAATACGTTGATCCTTTTGTGATTGCATGATCTCACTTGGTGTAGTGCATGGACTCTACCACATCAATTTGAAGAAATGTTTGTGGATGGGCTGTGGTTATTTCAATTCTTGTGATATGCTTTGAGCATGTGTCAGCACTGACTAAGCGAAAAATCCCCCTTCATGTTTTTGGTAAACTAATACCAATCATTAACGTTGTGCCTCACATTGTCATTTGTAATGATTCAGATACATATCCCTTGGAGAATACTGGGTTTTTGAGAAACAAATGGTCATAAAATCTCAAAAGGATCAACATATTTCACCTGCTTAAATAGCACATTGGCTGATAGTTTGAAATGGAACAAAACAAAGAAGATTCTAATAAAGTCATTCTCTTTAGTGAAAGCTCCCAAGTCCTTTCTTGTTTACAGTGAAGAGAAAATTCTTCCCTTTCTCAAGTATGTCCTGCAGCCTGTGGTATTAAATCACTGTTATTTAAAGGGATGTTATTAAGCCTGCACTATCCACTTACTTTACACCACATCTTATTAAGAACACTTGCATCATTTCTTCCTTCAGTATTAAATTTTTCTCAACACATTGCAATGCCTGGTCAAGAAAGCGGACAGCCTGTCATCTACAGAACTCTGCGGTTACATGAAATGTATGTATTTGGAGATCTAAAGTGTGTCAAGGGGCCTCTTAATTATTTCAGTCCCTCCAGTTGATAAGGAAGGATGTCCAATAAGTTTCATCAAAGTGTATGAGTTTAGAGTTAGGTTTTGAATTTCATGCTTAATGTCTCAACTGTAATACACCAAAAACCTACAAAACTAGACTATGATTGTATTGCACAAGAAGATATTGTTTCTGAACACCTTGATGAACACAAAGGTCCTTCAAACTAGTATTTCACAATTACTCTGGCCAAGTAGAACAATGAGCTCTTCAGGAGCCTTCAAAAATAAATTACATTTTATTCTGGTCTTTTTCCAATCTTTCTATAACTTAAAAAGGCAGAGAATTGTTTTGCCTAGACACTCATGTGAATAATGAAAGTCAGAAATATTTAATCACTTAAGCAAATGCATCAGGTTCGACTCCTTATTTGTTTCCAAAGCATCTATTCAAATTGGATTTCAGTTTCAGTGAAACATTTTTTTTTGAAAAAATCAGATAAAGATGGCACACATTGTTGCAAAGCAGGCTGAAATTCATAACTGGTAAAGAGAGTACGGAGCAATGTTTCATTTCAGCCTGCAAATCCAGAGGAAATGAGATTTATTTCCACCAGGCCTCTGTTCTAAATATCAATGCCAGAGGTTGCAATTGCTTTCTAGATCTTTGCAGGGATCTCCACCAAGTTGCCAAAAAAAAGTCATAGTACTCGGTGGAACTGACATACTGTGGGTCAAAATCTTGCTGGTTCCATAGGAGGCAATTCTGATTTGATATGATTATTGTCGTCACTTGTGCTGAATACAGTGAAAAGTTTTGTTTTGTGATCAGTACAGGCGGATCACAACGTACAAGGACATATAGATCATAGGGTGTTTAGATACAGTGAGCTTATAAGGTTAGTGACTGCACAGGTGATATACAAAACCAAGATTAACATTAGATTTGAAATTAGAGAAGCTCATTTAGCTGTCTAACAATGATGGGGAAGAAGCTGTTCTTGAAACCGTTGGTACGTGTTTAAGCTTCTGTATCTTCTGCCTGATGGAAGAGGTTGGAAGAGAGTATAACCAGGGTGGGAGAAATCTTTGATAACGTTGGCTACCTTTCAGTGGCAATGAGAAGAAGTGTAGATAGAGTCCATGGAGGCTGGTCTCCTTAATAGTCTGGGCTTTGTTCACCACTTTCTGTAGTTTCTTACAGTCCTAGACAGAGCAGTTGCCATATCAAGTCATGGTGCACCTAGATAGAATGTTTTCTTTGGTGAATCTGTAAAAGTTGATGAGGGTCCTTGTGGAGAAGCTGAATTTTCTAAGCTGCCTGAGGAAGAAGTAGTGCTGTTGTGCCTTCTTGACTATTGCATCTACGTAGCAGGTCCAGGACAGATGATTGTCGGTTATTGTCACTCCTAGGAACTTGATGCTCTAAACCCTCTCCGCCTCAGCTCCGTGGATGTAGATGGGGACACATTCTCCTCCTTTCTTTCTGAAGTTGATGATCAGTCCTTTGGGTTTTGCTGACGCTGAGGGAGAGATTATCTTTGTACCACAAAGCCAAGCATTATATCTCCTTCCAGTACATAAAGTTTTGAGATGTGCCAGCAAGTCAATACTTCCTTCCTCCAGCTGATCTTTATTACTGAATGACGCTACCTGCCGAGCAATACCAGGTACATAACTACACAATTAACTGCTCACTTGTCAAATGTTCAGGCACGCTACTAGCAGTACCCCACTGAAGGTCAAGGCTGACCAGTGACTGTGAGTAGTTTGGCCAATGTGCAACATTTTCTATTTCAACCCAGGCAATACATGGTCTGGACATGGAAACTGTCCTGACTCTATCCCATTGTGGTACTGTTGGATCACCACAGTTGCAGGTGGAGGTGCAAGCGAACAATAAGATCCCTCTGTCTACCAAGCGACTCCATGGGGGTGTAAAATTCCATCTTTATCCTTTCCCGAAGCGACTGAGGTGGAACTGGTTTCTGGAGACAGTGAATTAATAATCCACTTTACACTGTCTGAACTGGATCACTGATTCACTTTTGTTCCTTTGGTGTGGTTGCGGAGAACTAATTTCATTATACACTCTTCCAACTTCTGTTTTTTGCGATTCTGTTGATTGATTTGTTGTGTGTTCATTAACCTGCAAACTGCACTGAACACTCTCAATCTCACTAACTGCTATATCCAGAGCAGAACACCCCCCACCCGCCCCCCCACTTCCTGAAAATATACTGAGTGAGCAAAAAAGGAAGGATGAAGTGAGGAAAACCCTTTCCACTGAGTGGCTAGTTATGGTATGGAATGCACTTCCTGGAAATGTAGGGGAGGCAGGTTCATTTGAGACATTCAAGAGGGCATTGGACGGTTATGAATCACATGCAATAGTACGGGGATAAAGCAGGAGATTGCCATGTGCTAATGATGTTTGATTGAAGAGGTGGTGCCGGCATGTTGGGTCAAATGGTCCACTTCTACACTAACAGTCCTGCGCTGTTCTATGGGTCAGGTGAGTGATGCAGTGAGGATCCAGCCAATACCATTCCAATGGGCAGAAACTGATGACCAATTCAAGTTGATCAATGGGTTGGCTACCTGATGCTGAAAGACCCCAGGAAGAGGAACAGGAGCCAACATACCAGCCTTTGTTGGGGTGGTGGGGGCGGGGGGTGTGGGGATTAGGGGTGCTGAGCAGAAATAGTGATGCCATATAACCTGCAATGTGGCTCAAACCAAAACTGCCCAATGCAAGCACTTTCTCGGATCAGCCAACACAATGACGCAAAAGCCAACATTATTTGAAATAAACATTAAACCTCCCTGACAAGATGAGCCCGGCAGTGAGGAAAATGACAAAACGAGAGATGCTGTAACTATTGTGCAGTCCAGTGGTGAAATAGTTACCTGCTCGATTTTTTTATGGGATATTTTAATACCAATTTATTAAACCAGCTGCATTCTAGTGCTATTGCTGCAATTCATTGTACACAGAAAACTCAGCATTTTATAGAGTTCCAAGGCAGACCAATAAAGATTCACATCACACTAATAAAGCAATACTCCGGGCAAATTTACGGTTGAGGTCTATTCTAATAAATCTCCAATTGTAAACTAATGAAAAGACCCTAGTATACCTCCCTCATCCATACACACACAAAAGGAAGCAATTTGAAAATGTTTGACAAAATAACACTGCACATCATCAGCAGTGAAGAACCTCATTTCCTGTTCACAGAGATAATGCATTATCATTCATATTAAGGAAATAACCCATTGGCACTTATTTTCAGGAAACTAAATTACCACACAATCAATAATGCATTCTAGTTTAATCTGAAATTTCAGCATGTATGATATTCTACTTTCGGTTAATATCTTGCTGTACAGCAAGCTTAGGTATTGCAATACCTTTATAAGAGAATTACCTGTCCAAATCAGATGCCAAGGTAGCTTTCTCAGAGATATTAATCAATTCAGCCAAAAACATAATGTCGCTTAGACTGAGAAATATAAGATGGGTAAGTGAATGATTAAAGAATTGATGCGAATTATTATTGAGCTTTTAACTGTTTCAGAACAGAAGTGCAAATAATATTCCAGTTTATGCATTTTCAGTAGTTCTGCTTTATGGCCGATTTACATATAAATTGCCTTATTTTAGACTCAATGAGTTCTTTACATGTCTGTTTATGATACACATCCTCTGCTGAGATTTCAGAATAGTTTTTGCATTTTTAAATTTAACTTGGAGAGGAGAAAAGGAACAGGGGACTCACGTTTAGAAGCACTTTTATTAAAGTACAAAGAATTATGATATAGAATGAGAAATTTAAAAATCTGGCTCCTAAGTAGCTTTATACAGCAATGGTTACACTGGCCACTTTGTATGGCTCCAGTAGCACCATTACTTAGCAAAGTTGTCTGCCTTACCATGAGTGTGTGCTTGTTTCCTCATCGTGGACCTTATTTGGATCTTCCTCTTGTGAAGGAGGTAAGGAAGCTCTGAGGAACTTGTGGGTATAATGATCAAAAGCTACACAGTTTCTGACCAATTCTGGCTGTCAGCATTTGCAGTCCAGTACCACCGTTTCCTCCCAACGTATGGCCATGAGGTAGATGGTCGTGGAAAAGAAGGAAAATTTTACATGAATACAAAAAGATTTTTATAAATATCTACTTTCCTCATTAATATTCATGACTACTTTGTTAAAACATACAAGTAAAGTGAATGCCTCTTAATAGGAACACTGGCCTAGCAAGCAAGACCATTTCTTGCTGTTAAACAAGCAAATTAAATATATTGGGAAATGAGTCAGCCCCAAGCAAATATTCCCTTTTAAATTAATGTTACCGCTAACAAGGGTGCCCAACAACTAGTAGGTAGCACATAAGAAAAACAATAGCCATGGCCTAGAGTGAAATAGTTTCCTGCACTTCATCGGTCTTTATAACGAGCAGTTTTTAAACAGCAACGCCCCAGCATGAGTAAAGTCAAAAGTTTCACACAACCTCACAAATAGGGGAAAGACAGACAGCTTTATGCCCATGGCTGCTGTAGAACTAAAAACTTACAAGTCCTGAAGAATATTCCCTCGTAATATTAACAGTTCCACCCCTTTCCTACAGAGCATTCTGTTTGAAACACCCTGCCGGCAGTGCAAAATAAGAGATAGTTCAGTAAATCAGAAAAACAGGTTGCATTTTATGCTGGCTTAGAGTCAAGGTCAAGGCTCCCATTTTAAAATAAAGCCGATGTAATTTCAAATAGTTTAAACAAACACTAGAAGCACAGTGTAGCCTAGTACTTCTGATTGGACAATTCAAGGTTTCTGCAACTACTTTCAAGAAGCTGCCTCCATTTTGAAAATCCCCTACACAGGGATTAATTATCAAAGTCAGGATTCTGTCTCAGCCCAAATACAACTCATTTCACCAGTGAGTCACAGAGCTGATATCAAATCAAATCCTTGAACTACATATTTTTACACCAAAAGTATATCTTCTCAGCTACTTTCCCATTGCTATATGGAATGAAAAAAAAGATTTATCACTCAAATTCTATATTCAAGACTCTAAGTAGGATTGTATTGCCACTGAATACCTGTGATGACAGACAGTAGCCCTTTACATTGAGACAGACAGGGTACAGTAATTTTTGGATACAAAACCTAGCTTTTATATGTAAGATCAATTTCACATTGGCGGAATGTGAGTTGGGAGGGGACTGGGAGGTTGGTAAGGAATAGGAAGAGACAACAGGGTGGATCTTGACTTTTCAAGAATGTTTGGTTAATGAACCATCAGCCCTTTCATACACCTCTCTCCAATTTAGTTCCTGTTGACACCAAATTGGAAGTGATGTATAAAGCTCCAAGCTATCGCACAAAGTCAAGATCTACTATTAGGAAGATTTATTTTAATCTCAATTGTTTCACTCAGCACACAGGTGGCCACCTGGCTGCTGTAAGTGTAGTCTTGAAGACAGTACTGACTGTAAGAGCCCTTCGTAAGTGGTTTTAAACTTGTCAACTTGAAGATCACTTCATTATTAACCCCACTGCACTGAAGTACACTTATGAATGCCTTAACAACAAGGCAAAGAAAGGCAGCAAATGATGTCATAAAATTCAAATGCAAATTATAGGAAAATTTTCTCAGCTTCACTTTAAAATGCAGATTCTAGCGGAAAGCTTCAATGGGGAAAATGAGCCCATGACAGCTGAATGCTTACAATTCACTAACCCTTTGAGGGCAGGAAAGGAAGAAGTTTACCAGTAAGTAGTTTGGGTAGAAGACAAAGGCCTTTGCCGAGTCACAGACCTACATCTAAGAACGTACTCTTTTGGTTTTGATTTACTTACTGTTACTAGAGTCATTATAAAAGCACACCTTCAAACGTACTATCTACAAGAGTTCCTTAAATGCAATGGTAAAATTTGCTGGACATTGTTTGTTTTAATTTTGATTTGGAGGTGCTCGTTAACCAACTGTTGATTCTGTATTGGTGACTGGATGACATTCTCCTCTTCCAGGGCAGAGCGTTTATCAAGTTTCCAGAAGTTAGTGTCAACTTTGTCTCAAATGGTAACATGTTTACCACTGAAATGTGTTAAAATTCCACTCTAGGACTTACGTTCAGTTTCCAGGCCCATAATTTCTTGTCATGCTAAAGGAATGGTAACAGAGGTGACATTTAAATGCTATTCTAAGGCTCTGTCATACTAATTTAAAAAAAAATGGATATTCTCCCAACTACTCTGATTTTGGTAAAAAAAAACCCCTCAATCCAAGTCATTAGAAGCAGATAAATGAACTTAAAGCCACTTGTGGATAAAAAGATGCTACTGCTATCTTTTCTTATTGTTTAAATTGAAGGTCTTATTTGGATTATGGTGGTACAGGAGGGTCTCATGGTGCAGACATAGGTCCCTACCTCTTAGCTACAGCATCCAGGTTCAAGGCCCACCTGAGTCGTAGAGCATACAAACGGGTTGATTAAAAATATTTTACACTGGTAGAGGAACAATCACTAGTGTTTTACCAAGAAGAAATTCTTGTCTTAATACAACGTAGCTTATCATATGATAGCAATTAGATATAAGTTAGTTTTGTTACTACTTCTATGAAAAGACTCGTGGAAATTGGTCTTCACTCCTTACGGCCCTATAATATTATCCTCAACCAAGCCTGTATGATTTCTTCAGACTGGTAGGGGGGGTTTGTGCTTCATACAGTCTCCAACATTAACCTTTTCCAAACTATTTCTTCATAAAATGAACACAAAAGTATCAGTATATAAATAATTTAACAATTTGTGTTGAGATAGAGGAGCCTGCGAGTTAAGCATCACCTGAAATTGGTGACAACTAGACTCCTGTAAATGAGTTCAATTGGTACCAATCTTATCTCTAAATCTTAGTTCATGGCTCTAGTCTCATGCTAAAAAAAACTTTACCACAAAATACACTCCAGTGCAGTACTATCAAGTATGTAACTATTTAACTGACATGCTAAACCAGGTCACCCATCACTGCATGTAACAAATCCCATGGCATTTTTTTCCAAACAAGAGCAGGAGAGCTATCCTTGGGGTTCTAGCCAAAATCTATCCTTCAATCAAAATCACAGGAACAGGTTATTAGGTCAAATCACACTGCAAGTTCCCAGATATGGCAATGCAAAGATTAGCTACCATGTTTTTACATCATAAAGTATCGTCAATTCAAAAGTGCTGTAAAGGTGCTTAGGGGTTATCTAGTGGTCATACAATTATTTTTTGTTTTTAGTACTGAGTGTGAGCTTTGCTAGCTAGGTTAACCTATAATGTCCATCTCTAATTGCTCCTGAGAAAGCGAAGGTAAGCCAACTTCTTGAATCACGACAGATCGTGTAATGCAGGTACAGCCATAAAGCTGTTAGGGATGGGGTCCCAGGACTATAACCCAATGGCAATGACAGAATGGTGATTTATTTCTAACTCAGGATGGTGTGGAGCTTTGAGGGGAACTTGCAGGTGGTTATACTGCCATGTACTCGCTGCCCTTGTCCTTCCAGGTTGTAGAGGTTGCGGGTTGGAAAATGTTGTGAAAGAAGCTTTGATGTGTTGTTGTAGGGAATCTTGTAGACGGTTATGCTACCACTCTGCACCGATCAAATGGGCTGAAGTCAAGTCAGAGTATAACGTATTCCATCACACTCCTGACTGGTGCTCTGTAGATGGTGGACCTGCTTCAGGGAGTCAAGAGGTGTGTTAGTCACTACAGTACTCCTAGCCTCTGACCTGCTGTTGTAGCCTCAGTATTTATATGGATAGTTGAATTTAGTTTTGGGTCAATGCTAATCCCCAGGATGATGATGATGGGTGGGGGTGATTGTTATGTCAGTGAATGCCAAGGGACGATTGTCAAATCGTCTCTCATTGGACACAGTCATTCCCTGGAGCTTGTGTGGTGCAAAATGTTACCTATCGTTTATCAGCCTGAATCCAAATATTGCCCAAGTCTTGCTGCATATGGGTACGGGCTGTTAAATGCAAATTCTTGATTTTTCCTTCAACTTTCCAACAAATTCAAGAAATTGCAGCTTTTACAATGTGAAATTAAACTCACTTCAAAAAGCTAAGACTGCTATTAAATGTGAGGCCCCTTTTCATAATAATTTGCATTCCTTCCATGCCAGTCAATGTTGGTGGCTAGGAAATGGAACAATTGAAACCATGAGTCACATCCCATAGGTAATAAATTGTTCTCAGTGATTACCTTCTTTGATAATGTGTTTTTAAATTGAATTTTTATTATTCTTTTCTCTCTCTGTATTTCTCTTCCTGAATTCAAGTTGAATTTATTCCCTTCTCAGATTCATTTCTATATTCTTAAAACTCATTGGTTAAAATTGATAGACTCTAGATCCCATCATTCACCAAGCTCTAAGGCGACCTTGTCATGATCAGTTCACACATTCAGCAGTTTGTGGTATAAGACTTTAAATGAAGTGTAAAAACGAGTGAAAAAAAATCTAACCAGCTAGCACTCAGTTACCACTCTTTAGAAAATTCTCAAATTGTTGCTTAATTATTTAGTTCATCCTTACATGACAATAGTCACTACACTTCAGTGGCTATGAAGTGTTTTGGGGTGGCCTTAGAAAATGTGAAAGGCACTATGTCAATGTTGTGTATCCAACAGGCGACTGGGATGGGTCTAGGGCGTTGAAGAGAGTTAGCATGCTTTCTGTTCTTTTTAAACACTGCTTTGCTCTCATTTCCAGCCTACGGTACTGATTAGTAGCAATGAGAAAGCCGGCTACATGTCTAGGTCTTCTCTTGTCGATGCATGACCTCTATATCTGCAAATTCTCAGCTCTGCATCTATGTGCGGACACAAAGAAACATCTTCCCTAGTGGCCCCAGGATAAAGCTTCCAAGGAATTCTGAGGAGTTTCAGTCCTCAAACAAGCTATGCTCATGAACCAATCTCTAACTCTGGGTGAATATCTCCAACAGCCTTTAAATCTCCTGAGGTAGCCGTAAGGCAGAGGGAGTAAATACTGCTAACAAAATTCTAGAGTGTATCCCAAAGGCAGACTGATGTCCAAATATGTCATCTTTCCAGCAAACGAAACCAATACCAAATTGTATTCCTTTGGGTTCACCTGGGAAGGTTGAGTAAAGGATCATGACAATTGGAAAGCCAAAGGCATCCATAAATCTTTTCCAGGCTCTCCTCTGGGGAAGACATGATAGATTTACTGTAAAACATCGACTGTTACGAGTTCCTATTGGCGTAAAGAACAGGTGCTATGTGCTGTCATTGCTGGTGAGAGAACCATCATGTCTGACTGATGCATTGCAGAAATTCACCAAGGTTCCTTAGAAAGTATCTTCCAGACTTATGACGATCATCGAGAAGATGATGTGACAGATACATGGGAACATCTCCACATGCAAGTTCCCCTCCTGGCCACTCACCATCCTGACGTAGAATTACAATAGCCATTCCTTCACTGTTGTGAGGTCAAAATACTGGAACTCCCTTCCTAAAGGCATAGTACATCTACTTACAGCAAATGGACTGCAGCAGCTCAAGAAGACAGCTGACCACTGCTTCTCAGGAGAAGTAGGGACAGGGAATAAATGATGGCCCAGCCAGTAATGCAATATCCCGTAAATGAATGGGAGAAGAAAACTGGTCACTGTCTGCATTAGGTTGGGCAGCCTCAGAAAAGACACTGACCTGCCACAATGAATCTGTTTCATTGAGTGTTCAGGAAAACCCATCATTCAGCCAAAACAGTGCACCGAATGCTAAGCCAGGAACATCCACACTGTCTGAGCCATGTTCATTGGAGTGATGGATGGCCATATTCAAAGATGTTCCATACTGGGAACCACCTGGGCCTCCATGCTGACACTATAAAAATGCCTGGATTTGAAATACAAAGATGGTGGACATTGACATCGACAATTGGGAGACAGTTACTGATGGCCATGACGTCTAGATAGAAAGTACAGCCAGCTGAGATGAGAAAACAGAGACTTGTGAATTGTGTACCACCCCAGAGTACCATCTTTGTCAGAAGGAAACATGGCAGAGACTGGCATGACACCACAGTCCACTTCTGAGCCTCACCAGGTGATGCTTCATATAGTTGACCACCACGGTGTCAGCCATTGTTTTGTAATAAGGAAGGCTGTTCCTGACATAAAATTTATACTCCACAGAAGCATTGTTTCCAGGCTAACCAAAGTAGGAATGAGTGTTCGGATGTGATGAGTCTTTCGCTGTCCAGCATGTACTTTGCAAAATTATCCTTGCCACCCATTCATGCTCATGACTCAAGAATATTCTGGAAGATGTAATCAGCATTTGTTTAGATAAAATAAAACACATAGGAGTCAGAAATTGAGAGCTAGTGGGCTGAATCTTCCCAGCACCTATAATGACATGGGTCATGGGGAGAAAGTTGGGAACAGCAAGTGAAATGATCAGTGAGAACCTTCTTGACGTCGAGACCAAAAATGTCCCAGTGTCCACTGGAAATGCTGGATGGCAAGACAATTTCTCATGATTAGAGGCTAATTAACATAAATTTTGACCCTCATTACTACCTAATCTCACCTCATTAATATGCCGTTTGCATTCTCCCACCTGACACGGAGAATTCCCGATATTAAAGTCATGGTGGATATTTGGCAATTCCAGGTTCTCCAAACTTACATCGTGGACATTGGCGCCAATGTCTCAGGGACCACTTCATGAGCAACGATCATATGAACACCCCCAATTCACAGATGTTGGCACCTAACGCATACAATTCTCATGGCATCAGCATGGCACATGTATGATCCACTGTAGCACTCACTGCTGCACTTCAATGCTGCCCTTCAAAGCACAGCCAGATTCTATCATCACAATGCCATGAGGGCATGGTATGGGCAGGGATAGGGACCTAGATCATGCTCTAGACTGGGCTACTTCAGAAGGCTCCTTATTTACTTTGTGATAACAGTGTGGAACTGGAGGAACGCGGCAGGCCAGGCAGCATCAGAAGAGCAGGAAAGCTGATGTTTCAGGTCAGAACCTTTTTTCTGAAGAAGGTTCCTGACCCGAAATGTTAGCTTTCCTGCTCCTCTGATGCTGCCTAGCCTGCCATGTTCCTTCAGCTCCACACCTTGTTATCTCTGACTCTAGCATCGGCAGTTCCCACTATCTCATTTACTTTGTGTCCAATTTGATGCTCACCGCATCCCTAACTTGCCTTTCGGTGTTTTGCCCCCTCGACTGCACTTTAAAGACTCACAGTACTTCTGTCTTAGCCTGCCTTAGCGCAGACACCTTGTTGTCAGCAGTCAAGGGGTTGGAAATGCTGCTGTACAGCACTGCCTTCTATCAATCTCATATCACATCATGTGCCAACAGCCGACATGGCAAGCAGACAGCCTGCGTTTCAGCCAAATAATCACATCCCACTTCGAAGGTGAGCAGCTCTCAGTCAAGTCAAGGGGGACTGCTGCAGGTCAGGATCTCCTAACAGCCTTCACTGTCTGTTTCAGCAATTGAGCAGAGCCCCCCATTCAGTCCAGGGTCTTGGGCACACTCAGTCATCTGCTTAGTTTCAAGAGGTCAATCTCATTACAGTCTGCGGACTGGGCTATTTTCAGTCATGCAGATCTGGTGCAGCAGTTAGGACTTCTGCTGATCACCATTCAGGGGTTGTACAAAGATCAGTCAGGGCTGTCCACCTAATGAGTTGGCCAGTAGGAATAGGATGGACGGGTTAGGGGTTGGTGATCAGTAATGATAAGCCATCAAGAGTGCCAGTAGATAGGGATATGGAGATTTGGTGGGACTATGGGGAATTACAATGTTGAACCTGCGACTCACTGTCCCAAGTGTGACTCATATTGCCTTCCATGTTGCCTCGTCTCCCAAATGTGAACTGTGAATGGAAAATGATTGTGAGCTCACAAAGAGGGCACAGTCGGTGTTCCTTTTCTGTCTCAACGCACAGGTTTCTCTTCTGAAGAATTGGAGACCCTTCACGGTACCATAGCATTAATTATGCACTTCCAAAGTGCAGTTTGATGTCATTTACAATGGCATCATCATGCATGAAATGCAAGCAATGTGCAGCTGTGTGGTGTGCAAATGCTGGTTACAAGCGATCTAGACCACATCACTGATCCTTGCAGATTGATGACAGCTCATTTCTGTGAGGCACAAGTAATTCCAAGCGATCTTAAAAGAGGCAGCCATGGGCCGTAGAGCACAAAGCTAATGCAAGACCCTATAAACTGCGAAAAGTCACAGATCTGGTTTCTTATCACCTTGAACTGTTAGTATAATCAGCAAACTAATGTGCAATGGTGCATTTCTTGGGTGTTGTGGGGTTGAGACAACAAGGTTTCAGTACTCATACAGCACTGACAAACTCCCGCTATCTCTATACAATGATGACTGGAGCTGCTTTCATCAGAATAAAGGTGCAATGTCCCAAGTACCATGTAGAGTCATGGCTAGGCAATGGCCTAGTGACATTATTGCCCAGATTATTAATGCAGAGACCCTGGTAATGTTCTGGGACCCTTAGCTCAAATCCCAGGATGATGTTGGAAGTAGGAGACTAATGATGATCGTGAAATCATTGTCAGGGGAAAAACCCATATGGTTCATTAGAGATAGTGAGGAACTGCAGATGCTGGAGAATCTGAGAAAACAAGGTGTAGAGCTGGATGAACACAGCAGGCCGAGGAGCAGGAAAGCTGGCATTTGGGTCTAGACCCTCCTTCAGAAAATTAAATTCCTTTAAGGAAGGAGATCTGTCATCCTTACCTGGTCTGGCCTACATCTGACTCCAGACCACACAGCAACATGGTTGGCTCTAACTACTGTCTAAGCAATCAATGGCTGGTCCAGCCAGTGATACCCATATCCATGAGAGAATTTAAAAAAGGCATTTCGTTGCTCAGAATCTTTCATATCTCCCTTTATGGAAGAGTGTGGTAACCTGTCATTTGTGAGTGATGCAAATGCTGACAGCTCACGTTACTAAGGACCGGATCTATTCCTCACACAGATTCATTAAAAGTCTGACTGATTGGATTCAGTCACAGCAAGATTTATCACTATTGCTGTGATGCAACAAAAAGGTACAGAGAAATGGAGGCTGAACAGATGTACCAGTGAACCTAGAACCAGCAGCAACCTCCAACAAACATCACATGGCCTCCATATAAAGGACTCATGCCTGAAGGCCTCCTAAGGATGTGCAGTTGGTACAGGAGACCCAGTCAATCGTCCTCAATGCCATTTCCTCCAGATGAGTGAGGTGCATTGTTGGTACAGACTGTGGATATCCCAGGACACTATCACTGATCTGTGCCAACTACAGGAGTGGGACCTGTGAACTTGGAGGAAGGGGTGGCCATTTTATCCCTAGGGCTATCAAAGTGACAGCTGCCCTGAACTTTTACGCAAATGACTCCTTCTGAGGATCCACTGAGAACCTGTGTTGGATCTCTCAATCCTTGACCCTGAAACATACCAAGGCCGTTACCAATGTAATTTGTGTCAGATCGCACCAGTTCATCTCGTTCCTCCATGACCAGGCCAATACTGCAGCCCATGGGCGTTAGTACTTTGCTCACATACCTGGAAGGGCATTATATCATATCACAGAGTTCTTTAACAAGAAAGCACATGTCATCTTTGATCTTGGGCATCACATCTTAGAAGTGTGCGTCATGTGTCCTGTGAACTGCCACAACAGCCACACTCTCATGTTCCTGCCTCATTTCAAATATGGTTGCCTTACAAAAAATGGTTACCAGGAGACCAGAGTTACCACCTGCAGCAATGACTCCATTATACAACATGCTGACTGAAGCACAGCATTAATACTATCCAGAATATCCTGCCAGCGGAGCATAGATAGGCTTCCTGAAGAGGAGGTTTCAATGCTGGCATTACTTTGCGGATGTGTAGGGGAATGCGCTGTAGTACATTCCAGACTAATCCAAGAGTACTGTGCTCTGTCCAGCTACAACAGGCAAAGAGAGCAGGTGATTGTTTCTGAAGAGCTAGGAGGGTGGCAACACTAGAGCAGACAGCTGACATATTGTATCATGCAGAAGATGATGTTTGCCTCGCTCAATGTTGGGCTCAACAAACCAGACAGGACTCATTGACATCTAGTTCCAGTAGATGTCAGCAGCAGGGTGCAGTGATTGTTCATCAGCTGTAAAACGGTTGGTGCTTGAAAATCAGGTGGTCTGTTTCTATTCCAAGAGGCAGCTGCAGCTATTGTTTGCTTTCTGCTAACTGTGGCTGCTGTGTAATAAAAATGACTAGTTTGAAGCATTTCAAAGCTTTCTTTTATGTAATGGTCCCACACTGAACAATGATAAGATCCTGAGCTACAACAGGCACTGGAATGGAACGGCAGAGACACAGAGATGCAAGATGGGCTTTGGCTTAGGACATGTAAACTACATAGCTTGGTGCTTAAACAATGATAGGTGTAGCAATGTGTAATTATATCTCTGCAAACACGCGACAGTCGTGCCGTCTGTGTGCCCTGAAATGAGTTGGTTTGTAGTTGCTATCCCACCTTATGCATGCTGAAAGGCAACCTAGGATCGACCAGGTGCATGTCTGGAGTTCAAAATGGGTGCAGGTGCTAGGGATCCTGGGATATCCTAGCATTGGTGAGAGCCTCTACCTATGGCAAGTGGGAGAAATCAGTCTACCATTGGATGAGTGGGTCACTATAGAGTTTTGCTATCCATAGGGATGTGGTACTAAATTAATGAAGCAAATTTGGGACAATACTGCAAGAAAACCCACTTGCCTTATGGGGGGGAAATCCTTTGTGAAACTGATACAGCCATTTTCTGGTAAGATTTATCTCAGAATCACTCATTCAGCAATTCCCAATTTAGATTCATACCACGTTTGATGGATGACAAAAGAAATATCAACCTGGGGAATTCCTTTGTCTTCCTCTTACTTGTAAGAAAAACTCTTCTTTTCAGCTTTTGCAGCTTGATAACTATTCCAGTTTGCATCAAGGAATACATGAGCTTAGTGGGCAGTGGATAATTATTACGATGTTAACACTGCTGGAAAGATTACCTGGATTTCTTTTTTTTAAAACAATAAACATGGCTGTAATTTTTGTATCATGGTTCATTTAAGTGGAAGAGAAACTTCAATGAAGAAAAATAAAGTAGCTATCAGGATGTTACTATGATTGCAAGTTAAAAGTAAGACATGCCTTAGTGGATTATCCAAATAGTCTAAAAGTGAAATATCAGAAAACCAATGTGAAGACCATTTATTGAAGTGAGGAAAACCACCGGAAACTATATAGAGTCTCTGCAGGAATGTGATGCAAAAGGATCATTACATTGGCAAACAGCAAAGGAAAAATGCACATAGCTGCTGAAGCCATACTCAAAAGTAAAAAGTAGTTCTCCTGTTAATAAAAGTCAAAAGTCTTCCAAAGGAAAGTTGAAATCTCTTGAACATTTACACAGGTTGAAACCGACAGTCAACTAGAAATTAGGGTTAATGTTTCAGGTCCAGTTCCTTAGTTCTGAGGAAGGGTTACTGGATCTGAAACATTAACTATTTCTCTTCACAGATGCTGCCAAACCTGCTGAGCTTTTCATGCAACTTCTGTTTTTGTTTCTGATGTTCAGCATCCGCAGTTCTTTCAGATTTTATTGTGAAGTGAGGCTTTGAGGAGTAGATGGGATTCTGTTTTGCCAGGGGTGTGAAATCTTTAATATAGCATTACATGTGGATAGCTTAGGTGGTTTTATTTAATTTTCTGTCTTTTATGTAATAAAGATTATTGTTAAAACAAACTCTGACTTGGTGTACTTATGTTTCAGTGAAAGACTGCCACGTTAAAATACAAGTAAGGAAGGAAGTATGATGTATCAAGCTTGATTTGGGATCTGATTTGTCCAGTAGTAACATCAGCTAGGATCGTAACAAACTAATGACTTTGAAATTACCTACACAGGTTTAAAATCAACATGTTCACAGGACAGGATGTGAAAACAGATGGGAGAAAGGTGATACTAGGAATGAAATGTGTGAAATATTGATTATCATATTAAGGCAGTCGATGAATGCAGGGAAAGTCCCTTTGGGTTGGAAAAGGCAGCAATATGGCCCCTATTTTGAAGGAAGATGACAATACGGTTAAATATATGCCCATTAACTTCACAGCAGAAACTGACATTTGTGGCTCACTTCTGAAAGAGATATTTTGTTTAACCCGTCCCTCACTTCAACCTTAGATGTCTATGCCTTCACAAAGCCACTCCACTTCTCCATTCTAGTCAAAACCTTGGGTATGGTTTCCCACCAAATCTAAAGTGAAGTGGCTTCAGCACATGTGGCAAACAAATGGTTAAGTCATCAGCCATCAAATCAGGCTACACCATTATTAGCCCTCTGGCAATCCCATTTAATATTACAGGATTATTCCATACTTATTTTAGCTTGCTTATTTCTGAAACCCTCGTTCAAGCCTCTATCACTGCCAAACTCAACTATCCCAGCTTGAGCAGCCTTTCATACTGTTTACACCTTCTTCAACTCATCCAAACTTCATCCCTGTATTCTATAGCATAGTGCGTCTTGGTCATCGATCAGCCGTGTCCTTGTTGATGGGAGCACTTTTTTTTGGGTCCCTAATGCCAAGTCAGATTTCACATGACACCAGGTTATATAGAACAACAGGTTTATTTGAAGTCACTTCACCTGATGAAGGACCAGTGCTCGAAAAGTTTGTGATTTCAAATAAACCTGTTGGACTATAACCTGGTGTCATGTGACTTCTGACTTTGTCCCTCCAGTCCAACACCAGCACCTCCAAAACATGGCTGCGTAGATTGATATCAGCAATCCTTGCAAAGAATTTGCTAAAGTGAGCATTCTCCACCTACTATCCCAAGAAGGGAGAATCACTCGATTATTCAGATGGTGCCTTTGTCAGCCCTGTTCCACAAACAGAAACACTAACAAAAAAAATCACATTATAGTATTCACAGATTGGAATGTCAATTGGTTGCTTACAACTGATCTCAGTTAAACAAGGAATATGGGGTGTGGAAGTGGAAAATTAAATTGTGATTAAACATCAGTCCGTGGTGGTATTGAACGGCACAGCAATATTGAGTGGCCATATTGTTCAATGTGTGCTGCTATTTGTTTTGGTGCAATAGAATGTAAGAATATAAAGTTAGTTAATTCAGTACAGACTGAAAGCTAACCTGCATGGTTTAAGCATCACATAAATTAGCACCGCTGCTCCCTAAAGTCCAGGAGAAACTGCAAAATATTTTTCAAAAGAGATGGACACTTGAGTTTAATGACCATTGTGTGGCCATTTTGTGGCTTGAAGAAGTTATAATCAGAAAATGGTCAAAATAAAATCAAACATCTACTCTTCATATTTCAGCCTTGGACCGTCAGATATCTTTACACACCTTCCAACTTGAGGTAATGAGCTGAAACAAAAATGTTCAGCTCTGTTCAAAATCCGAGAAGCTGCACTTACCTCAAGTGGCCAGAGTGTGTCATCAGTGGGCTAAATCGATCCGTCGTGAACAACTTCAGATAAATCCAAATAGATCTG